>NC_080085.1:69973445-70273445 GCF_949987535.1 Balaenoptera acutorostrata
CCTACTCTCCCCACTTTCATCAAGCATAGTACTGGAACTTCTAGCCAAAACAATAAGGCAACAAAAAGAAATGAAAGGCATCCAGTTTGGAAAGGAATAAATAGAACTGTCACTATTTGCAGATGGATTGATATTATATATAGAAATACTCCACCAAAAAATCTATTAAAATTAATAAATTAATTCAGTAAAGTTGCAGGATACAAAATCAATATACATAAACCTGTAGCATTTCTATACAGTAATAGCAAAGTATCAGAAAGAGAAATTATGAAAACAATTCCATTTGCAATTGCATCCAAAAAAGAAAATATACATGGGACTAAATTTGACCAAGTAGGTAAAAATCCTGTGAAAAAAAAAAAAATTAATGAAAAAATTAAGGAAGACAAAAATAAATGGAAAAATATTCTGTGCTCATGGATTACAAGAATTAATAATGTTAATACATCCATACTACCCAAAACAATGTACACATTCAATGCCATCCCTATCAAAATTCCAATGACATTTTCTACAGAAATAGACAATCTTATACAAATGAACTTATTTAGAAAACAGAAACAGACGCACAGACTTAGAGAATGAATTTATGGTTACCAGGGAGAAAGGTGGGGAGGAGGAATAGATTGGGAGTTCGGGATTGACATGTACGCACTGCTATATTTAAAATAAAACACCTTTCCATGAAAAAAAAAAGAAATAGACAATCTTAAAATTTGTATGGAAGCAAAAAAGACCCCAAACAATTGCCAAAGCAATCTTGAGAAAAAAAGCAAAGTGGAGGCAATATTTTCCCCGATTTGAAACCATATTACAAGACTATAGTAATCAATACAGTACGGTATTGGCATAAAAAAAAAAAAAACAGACACGTAGATCAAAAGAACAGAATGGAGGGCCTAGAAATAAACTCACACTTATGTGGCCAATTACTATATGACAACAGAGCCAAGAATATACAACTGTAACTTGACAGTCTCCTCAAGAAGTGGTGTGTTAAATTGGAACAGACACATGTAAAAGAGTAAAACAGGGCCACTTACATCATATAAAAAATTACACAAAATGGAGTAAAGACTTGAATGTAAGACCTGAAACCATAAAACTTCTAGAAGAATACAAAATTCTAAGCTCCTTGACATAGGTCTTGGAGATAAATTTTGAATCTGATACCAAGCTAAAGCAACAAAAATAAACAACAACAAAACATGTGGGACTACATCAAACTAAAAAGCTTCTGCACACTAAAGGAAACTAACAGAAAAATTAAAGGACAATGTAAATTATATATATTTTAAGGGATTAATGTTCAAAATATATAAAGAACTTGTACACCCAATATAAAAAAATTCAATTAAAATGTGGTCAGAATATATGAATAGACATTTTTCTTAAGAAGACAAAAAGACACATGAAAAGATGTGCAAAATCACTAATCGTTAGGGAAACGCAAATTAAAACCACAATGAGATGTCACCTCAAACGTGCTAGAATGGCTATTATCAAAAAGACAAGAAATAATAAGTGTTAGTGAGGATGTGGAGAAAAGAGAACTTTTGTGTACTGTTGGTGGGAATGTAAATTTGTGCAGTCACTATGGAAAACAGTATGGAAGTTCCTCCAAAAATTAAAAATAAAATTACCACATGATCAAGCAATTCCAATTCTGGGTAATTATCTGAAGAAAACAAAGCACTAACTCAAAAAGATACATGAACACCTAGGTTTATAGCAGCATTATTTACAAGAGCCAAGATTAGAAAACAACCTACATGTCCATAATGGATGATGAATAGATAAAGAAAATGTGTTTTTATATAAGATGGAATGTTAAGTAACAAAAATGAATAAAATATTACCATTTGCAACAACTGCGATGTACCCCAAGGTGTTATGTTAAGTGAAATGTCAGACACAGAAAAACAAACACCATATATTCTTTCTTATAAGTGGAATTTTTTAAAAAATAAAAATAAATAAACAGACAAAACAAAAAACAAGATCATAGATACAGTGAAGAGTTTGGTAGTTTTCTAAGATGAGGTATACGGGAGTGAGAGAAATGTGTGAGCACACAAAATGTACATGCTTCCACTTATAAAATAATCAAGTAATGGTGATGTAATGTACAGCATGATGACAATAGTTGATTATACTGTATTTTATATTTAAAAGGTGCTATGAGAAAAGATCTTAAAAGTTCTCATCAGAAGAAAAATATTGTATTTGTATCTATGTAAGGTGATGAATGTTGACTAAGCTTATTATACATTGTACAAAAATATCAAATCATTATGCTTTACACTGGAAACTAATACAACATTATATGTAAATTATTCTACAATTTTTTTAACATCTTTATTGGAGTATAATTGTTTACAATGTTGTGTTAGTTTCTGCTGTATAACAAAGTGAATCAGTTATATGTATACATATATCCCCATAAGCCCTCCTTCTTGCACCTCCCTCCCACCCTCCCTATCCCACCCCTCTAGGTGGTCACAAAGCACTGAGCTGATCTCCCTGTTCTATGTAGCTGCTTCCCAATAGTTATCTATTTTACATTTGGTAGTGTATATATGTCAAAGCTATTCTCTCACTTCGTCCAAGCTTACCCTTCCCCCTCCCCATGTGCCCAAGTCCAATCTCTACGTCTGTGTCTTTACTCCTGCCCCTAGGCACATCAGAACCTTTTTCTTTTCTTTTTTAGATTCCATATATATATGTGTTAGCATACAGTATTTGTTTTTCTCTTTCGGACTTACTTCACTCTGTATGACAGACACTAGATCCATCCACCTCACAACAAATAATTTTGATTCTTTTTATGGCCGAGTAATATTCCATTATATATATATGTGCCATGTCTTTTTATCCATTCATCTGTCAATGTACACTTAGGTTGCATCCATATCCTGGTTATTGTAAATAGTGCTGCAATGAACATTGTGATACATGACAATTTTTGAGTTATGGTTTTCTCAGGGTATATGCCCAGAGGTGGGATTGCTGGGTCGTATGGTAGTTCTATTTTTAGTTTTTTTAAGGAACCTCCATACTGTTCTCCATAGTGGCTGTATCAATTTACATTCCCACCAACAGTGCAGCAGGGTTCCCTTTTCTCCACACCCACTCCAGCATTTATTGTTTGTAGATATTTTGATGATGGCCATTCTGACTAGTGTGAGGTAATACCTCATTGTAGTGTTGATTTGCATTTCTCTAATGATTAGTGATGTTGAGCATTCTTTCATGTGTTTGTTGTCAATATGTATATCTTCTTTGGAGAAATGTCTATTTTGGTCATCAGCCCATTTTTGGATTGGGTTTTTTGTTTCATTGATATTGAGCTGCATAAAGTACTTGTATATTTTGGAGATTAATCCATTCTCAGTTACTTCATTTACAAATATTTTCTCCCATTCTGAGGGTGGTCTTTTCATCTTGTTTATGGCTTCCTTTGCTGTGCAAAAGCTTTTAAGTTTCATTGGGTCCCAGTTGTTAATTTTGGTTTTTATTTACATTTCTCTAGGAGGTCGGTCAAAAAGGATCTTGCTGTGATTTATGTCAAAGTGTGTTCTGCCTATGTTTTCCTCTAAGAGTTTTATAGTGTCTGGCCTTACATGTAAGTCTTTACTCCATTTTGAGTTTATTTTTGTGTATAGTGTTAGGAAGTGTTCTAATTTCATTCTTTTACATGTAGCTGTCCAGTTTTCCCAGCACCACTTGTTGAAGAGGCTGCCTTTTCTCGATTGTATATTCTTGTCTCCTTTGTGAAAAATAAGTTGACCATATGTGTGTGGGTTTATCTCTGGGCTTTCTACCCTGTTCCATTGATCTATATTTCTGTTCTTGTGCCAGTACCATACTGTCTTGATTACTGTAGCTTTGTAGTATAGTGTGAAGTCAGGGAGCCTGATTTTTCCAGCTCCATTTTTCTTTCTCCAGATTGCTTTGACTATTCAGGGTCTTTTGTGTTTCTGTACAAATTGTACAATTTTTTGTTTGAGTTCTCTGAAAAATGCCATTGGTAGCTTGATAGGGATTGCATTGAATCGGTAGATTATTTGGGTAGTATAGTCATTTTCACAATTTTGATTCTTCCAATCCAAGAACATGGTATATCTCTCCATCTGTTTGTATGTTCTTTAATTTCTTTCATCAGTGTCCTATACTTTTCTGCAGACAGGTCTTTTGTGTCCTTAGGAAAGTTTATTCCTAATGTTTTATTCTTTTTGTTGCAATGCTAAATGGGAGTGTTTCCTTAATTTCTCTTTCAGGTCTTTCATCGTTTGTCTATAGGAATGCAAGTGATTTATGTGCATTAATTTTGTATCCTGCTACTTTACCAAATTCATTGATTACCTCTAACAGTTTTCTGGAACTATCTTTATGTTTCTATATATATAGTATCATGTCATCTGCAAACAGTGACAGTTTCACTTCTTCTTTTCTGATTTGGATACGTTTTACTTCTTTATCTTCTCTGATTGCTGTGGCTAAAACTTCCAAAACTACGTTGAATAACAGCGGTGAGAGTGGGCAACCTTGTCTTGGTCCTGATCTTAGAGGAAATGGTTTCAGTTTTTCACCATTGAGAACAATGTTGGCTGTGGGTTTGTCATATATGGCCTTAATTATGTTGAGGTAGGTTCCCTCTATACCCACTTTCTGGAGAGTTTTTATCATAAATGGGTGTTGAATTTTGTCAAATGCTTTTTCTGCATCTATTGAGATTTTCATATGGTTTTTATCCTTCAGTTTGTTAATACGGTGTATCACAGTGACTGCTTTGCATATACTGAAGAATCCTTGCATTCCTTGGATAAACCCAAACTGATCATGGTGTATGATCCTATTAATGTGCTGTTGGATTCTGTTTGCTAGTATGTTGTTGAGGATTTTTACATGTATGTTCATCAGTGATATTGCCCTGTAGTTTTCTTTTTTGTGACATCCTTGTCTGGTTTTTGTATCCGGGTGATGGTGGCCTCATAGGGTGAGTTTGGGAGTGTTCCTCCCTCTGCTGTATTTTGGAAGACTTTGAGAAGGATAGGTGTTAGCTCTTCTCTGAATGTTTGATAGAATTCTCCTGTGAAGCCATCTGGTCCTGGGCTTTTGTTTGTTGGAAGATTTTTAATCACAGTTTTAATTTCAGTACTTATGATTGGTCTGTTCATGTTTTCAATTTTTTCCTGGTTCATTTTTGGAAATTTGTACTTTTCAAGAATTTGTCCATTTCTTCCAGGTTGTCCATTTTAGTGACTTATTGTTACTTGTAGTAGTCTCTCATGATCCTTTGTATTTCTGCAGTGTAATTTGTTACTTCTCCTTTTCCATTTTTAATTTTGTTGATTTCAGTCGTCTCCCTTTTTCTTCTTGATGAGTCAGGCTAATGGTTTTTCAATTTTTTTTTATCTTCTCAGTGAACCAGCTTTTAGTTGTATTGATCTTTGCTATTGTTTCATTCATTTTTTTTTCTTTTATTTCTGATCTGAACTTTATGATTTCTTTCCTTCTGCTAACTTCGCTTTTTGTTGTTGTTTTTCTTTCTCTAATTGCTTTAAGTGTAAGGTTAGGTAGTTTATTTGAGATTTTTTCTTGTTTCTTGAGGTAGGGTTGTATTGCTATAAGCTTCCCTGTTAGGATTGCTTTTGCTGCGTCCCATAGGTTTTGGGTCATTGTGTTTTCATTGTCATTTCTTTCTAAGTATTTTTTGATTTGTTTTTGATTTCTTCAGTGATCTCTTGGTTATTTCATATTGTATTGTTTAGCCACCTTGTGCTTGTATTTTTTCCAGTTTTTTTTCTCCTGTAATTAATATCTAATCTCATAGCGTGTGGTCAGAAAAGATACTTGATATGATTTCAATTTTCTTAAATTTACCGATGCTTGATTTGTGACCCAAGATATGATCTAACCTAGAGAGATCTAACCTAGAGAATGTTTCATGTGTGCTTGAGAAGAAAGTTTATTCTGTTGTTTTTGGATGGAATGTCCTATAAATATCAAATAAGTGTGTGGTCTAATGTGTCTTTTAAAGCTTGTGTTTCCTTATTGATTTTCATTTTAGATGATCTGTCCATTGGTGAAAGTAGTGTGTTAAAGTCCCCTACTCTTATTGTGTTACTGTTGATTTCCCCTGTTTGGCTTTAGCATTTACCTTATGTATTAAGGTGCTCCTATGTTGGGTGCATAAATATTTACAATTGTTATGTCTTCTCCTTGGATTGATCCCTTGATCATTATGTGGTGTCCTTCTTTTTTTCTTGTAATAGTCTTTATTTTAAACTTGAGTTTGATGCTATGAGAATTGCTACTCCAGCTTTCTTTTGTTTTCCCTTTGCATGGAATACCTTTTACCATCCCCTCAATTTCAGTGTCTATATGTCCCTAGGTCTGAAGTGGGTCTCTTGTAGACAGCATATATATGGGTCTTGTTTCTGTATCCATTCAGCTAGTCTGTGTCTTTTGGTTGGAGCAATTAATCCATTTACATTTAAGGTAATTATCGATATGTATGTTCTTATTACCATTTTCTTAATTGTTTTCGGTTTGTTATTGTAGGTGTTTTCCTTCTCTTGTGTTTCCTTCCTAGAGAAGTTCCTTTAGTATTTGTTTGTAGCTGGTTTGGTGGTGCTGAATTCTCTTAACTTTTGCTTGTCTGTAAAGGTTTTAATTTCCCTGTAGAATCTGAATGAGATCCTTGCTGGGTAGAGGAATCTTGGTTATATTTTTTTCCCTTTCATCACTTTAAATATGTCCTGCCACTACCTTCTGGTTTGCAGAGTTTCTGCTGAAAAATCAGCTCTTAACCTTATGGGGTTTCACTTGTGTGTTATTTGTTGCTTTTCCCTTGCTGCGTTTAATATTTTTTCTTTTAATTTAATTTTTGATAGTTTGATGAGTATGTGTCTTGGTGTGTTTCTCCTTGGATTTATCCTGTATGGGACTCTCTGCACTTCCTGGACTTTATTGACTATTTCCTTTCCCATGTTAGGGATATTTTCAACTATAATCTCTTCAAATATTTTCTCAGATCATTTCCTTTTGTCGTCTTCTTCTGGGACCCCTGTAAATCAAAAGTTGGTGCATTTAATATTTTCCCAGAGGTCTCTGAGACTGTCCTCAATTCTTTTCATTCTTTTTTCTTTACTCTGCTCTGCAGCAGTTATTTCCACTATTTTATCTTTCAGCTCACTTATCTGTTCTTTTGCCTCAGTTATTCTGTTATTGATTCCATCCAGTGTATATTTAATTTCATTTATTGTGTTGTTCATCATTGTTTGTTTGCTCTTTAGTTCTTCTAGTTCCTTGTTAAATGTTTCTTGTATTTTCTCCATTCTATGTTTGAGATTTTGGATTATCTTTACTCTCATTACTCTGAATTATTTTTCAGGATGACCGTGTATTTCCTCTTCATTTGTTTGGTCTGGTGGGTTTTAACCTTGCACCTTCATCTGCTGCATATTTCTCTCTTTTCTCATTTTCTTTAACTTACTGTGTTCGGAGTCTACTTTTCACAGGCTGCTGGTTCATAGTTCCCATTATTTTTGGTGTCTGCTCCCAGTGGGTGAGGTTGGTTCTTTAGCTTGTGTAGGCTTCCTGGTGGAGTGGACTGGTGTCTGTGTTCTGGTTTGTGAGACTGTATCTTGTCCTTCTTATTGGCAGGGTTGTCTCCGGTGGTGTTTTTTGGAGTGTCTGTGAACTTAGTAGTACTTTAGGCAGCCTCTCTGCTAATGAGGGGGGTTGTGTTCCTGTCTTGCTAGTTGTTTGTTATGGGGCATCCAGCACTGGACTTTGCTGGTGGTTCGGTAGAACTGGGTCTTACATTGAGACTAAGATCTCTGGGAGAGTTCTTGCCAGTTGATAGTACAGGTCAACAGGAGGTTTCTGGTGGTCCAATGTCCTGGACTCGGCTCTCCCACCTTGAAATCACAGGCCTGACACCCGGCCGGAGCACCAAGACACTGCCAGCCACATGGCTCCAAAGAAAAGGAAGAGAGAAACAATGCTTCCTAGTGTTTGGAAACTTTTCCTCCTTCACAGCTTCCTTCCAGCAGTACAGGTCCCATCTCTATTCTTTTGTCTCTTTTTTTTTTCTTTTTCCTTTTGGCCTACCTAGTTATGTGGGGATTTTCTTGCCTTTTTGGAAGTCTGAGGTCTTCTGCCAGTGTTCAGTAGGTGTTCTGTAAGAGTTGTTCCACATGTAGAAGTATTTTTGATGTATTTGTTGGGAGGAAGGTGATCTCCACTTCTTACTCCTCCACCATCTTGACAGTCACCTCTTCAAGTTTTTTAAAAGTAATAAATCAAAAAAAAAAAAAATGAAACCTCCTAACAAAGAAAAGACAAGGATCCCATAGTTTCACCAATTAATTCTAATAAGTAATTTTAAAAAATCAATCCTTTTACATTCTTCCAAAAAACTGAAGAGGTGGAAATACTCCAAAGTTCATTTTAAAAGCTGTCATTATCCTGATACAAAATACAGTACAGGACACAAGAAGAAATAAACATACAGACCAATGTCCCTGATGAATATAAATACAAAATGTCTCAACCAAAATAATAGCTAACCTAGTTCAACAGTACATTACAATGGTCATATACTATAATCAAGTTAGATTCATTGCTGGAATGAAAGGATGGTTCAACATATACAGATCAATAAATTTGATACATCACATTAATGGATGAAATAAAAAATCATATCATTATAATTTCCATAGATGCAGGAAAAGCATTTTACAAAAAGCAGTATTATTTTATGATGATAACTCTAAACTTATTGTGTATAGGTGGAACATAAATGAACATAACAGAATTCATATATGACAAGCTCTCAGCTAACATCATACTCATTGATGAAACTTTGAAATCTTTTCCTCTAATATTAGGGAAAACAGTGACCTCTCTCACTACTCTTTTTTACATAATATTATAAATCCTTGGCAGAATTATCTGGAATTAAAAGTAATATATATATATATATATCCAAATCACAAATGATGAAGTAAAATTTTCTGTTTTCCAATGATATGATTTTATATGTAGAGAATCCTTAAGACACCACAAAAGCCCTTTAGAACTAATTGACAAGTTCAATAAAGTTGGAGGAGACAAATCAGTATACAAATATTTACTGCATTTCTGTACACAACACCAATTTATCTAAAAAATTTAAAGAAAACAATTCCATTTACAATGGCATCAAAACAATAAAATACTTAGGAATAAATTTAACCATGTAGGTAAAAGATTTGTGCACTGAAAAGTATCAGACATTGATAGAAGTCATTAGGGAAGACACAAGTAATTTTAAAGATATCCCATATTCATGGATTGGAAGATTAATATTAATAAATTGTCCATACTACTCAAAGCCATCTGTAGATTCAATGTGATCCTAAAAAGATTCCAATGGCAAATTTTATAGAAATAGAAAAAACAATTCTAAAATTTGTATGGAATCACAATGGACTCTGAAGATCCAAAACAATCATTAGAAAGAAGAATAAATCTGGAGGCATCATTCTTCTTGATTTGAAACTATATTACAAATCTATAGTAATCAAGAGAGTATGGCACTGGAATAAAAGCAGATACATATAGCAATGGAACAGAATTGAGATAACATTAATAAACCTATGCATATACTTGACAAAGGAGCCAAAATACTCAAAGGGGAAATAATAGTCTTTTCAATAAATGGTGCTGGGAAAACGGGATATTCACATCCAGAGGAATTAAACTGGATCCCTATCTTAAAACACTAACAAAAATTTACTCCAAATGGACTGAAAACTTAAATTTAAGACATAAAACCATAGAATCATAGAAGAAATCATAGGGGGAAATCTCCTTAACATTTATCTTGGCAACAATTTCATGGATATGGTACTGAAAGCACAAGCAAAATAGGAAATATAAACAAATGGAATTGCATCTACCTAAAAAGCTTCTGAACAGCAAACTAATGATCAACAAAATGAAAAGGCAACATATGGAATCAGAAAAATGTTTTGCAAATTGCATATGACAAGGGGTTAGTATCTAAAATATATAAGGAACTTATACAGCTTAAAAGCAAAAACAAAACAAAATGAAACAAAATTATCTGATTTTACAAAAATGGGCAAAGGACCTGAGAGGACATTTTTTCAAAGAGGATATTCAAATGGCCAACAGGGACATGGAAAAGTGCTCAGTATTACTAATCATCAGGAATGTGCAAAATCACAATGGCATGTTTCATCTCACCTGTTAGAATGACTATTATTAAAAAGA
This sequence comes from Balaenoptera acutorostrata, assembly GCF_949987535.1. Taxonomy (NCBI): domain Eukaryota; kingdom Metazoa; phylum Chordata; class Mammalia; order Artiodactyla; family Balaenopteridae; genus Balaenoptera; species Balaenoptera acutorostrata. The sequence continues at coordinate 69,983,739 of NC_080085.1, forward strand.
CAAGGAATAACAGGTGCTGACAGTAATGTGGAGAAAAGAGAACTATTTTACACTGTTGGTTCAAATGTAAGTTGGTATGGCCATTATGGAAAACAGGATGGAGGTTTCTCAAAATAATGAAAAATAGTACACTCTCATATGATACAGCATTTCCACTTCTGGGTTTATATCCAAAGGAAATTAAATCACTCTCTTGAAGAGACAGACATCTGTTGCCCCATGTTCATTACAGGTTTATTTACAATAGCCAAGACAAGAAAACAACCTATGTATCCACTGACCCATGAATAAAGAAAATATTACATATAAATGTATAAATGTTATATATAGTATAGATATAATATATATACATGCACCTATATATTCATATAGATATGGATATTATTTAACCATAAAATGAAAAGAATTCTGCCACTTGGGATTATATGGACAAACCTTGAGGGCATTATGGTAAGTGAAATAAATCAGACTGAGAAAGACAAATACTGTATAATCTTACCCATAAATGGAATAAAAAAAAACTGAACTCATAGAAAGAGAAAACAGATTGTTGCCAGGTGTGGGGTGTTGCTGGTGGAAATGGATGATGGTAGTCAAAGGGTACAAAATTCTAGTTACTAAATGAATAAGTACTTGGGATGTAATGTATGGCGTGGGGACTATAGTTAACAATAAGATATTGTATATTTGAAAGTTGCTAAGAGTGTAAATCCTAAAAGTTCTCACCATGACAAAATTAACTGTAGCTATGTGAGGTTATGGATGCAACTAATCTTATTATGGTAATCATTTTGCAATATGTACACATATCAAATTATTACCTTGTGTGTCTTAAGCTTACACATCATTATATGTCAATTATATCTAAATAAAAGTGAATGAAAGTGAAGGTGAAAAAAAGAAAATGTCAGAGAGAAAAATATCTGGGAGCTGCCAAGTGGATTTTTCCCTATGTTTCCTTCTACGATTTTAAGGTTCAGGTCTTACAGTTAAGTCTTTGATCCATTTTGAGTTAATTTTTGAGAGTGCTGTAAGTTACAAGTCCAGTTTTATTATTTTACATGTAGATATCCAATTTTCCCAACACCATTTATTGAAGAGACTATCCTTTACCCATTGGTAGTTTTGGGTGAATTTGTCAAGGATTAGTTGACCGTATAGGCATGGGTTTATTTTGGGGCTATATATTCTGTTCCATTCATCTATGTATCTGTTTTTATGTTAATTTCATAATTTTTGACTACTATAGCTTTGTAATGTAGTTTGAAATAAGGAAGTGTGATGCTTACAACTTTCTTCTTAAGACTGGTTTGCCTATTAGGATATATTCATGGTTCTATATAAATTTTATGATTTTGTTCTCTTACTGTGAAAAATGCAATTGGGATTTTGATAGTGATTGAATTTAATCTGTAGATTGCTTAGGAGTGTATAAACATTTTAACAGTATTAATTCTGATCCATGAACTTGTGCTATCTTTCCATTTTTTGGGGACTTATCAAAGTTCTTTTTTTCATGTTAAAATGTATTGAATGCATAATAAGACACCTTATTATTCTTGCATAAGGCTGGAGAAATTCTATTAAAATACTATACAAAATGAGTCTGGCCTTTTAAAGACTGCCTTTTCATTGTATTTTTGTTGGAAATTTGTGTATATAATGTCATACTATAATAACACATTCACTTTATATCTCTATGGACTTAAGTCATATTTTGTTTAGAGTAGTCAACAACCTCAAATGCATTGTTTGTATTATTTTATGCCCCATATATCTTTTTTCAAGCTTTATTGAGATATAATTGACATATAACGTTGTGTAAGTTTAAGGTGTACAACATAGGGATTATACATAAGTATATAGAGCAAAATGATTAACATAATAATATTAGTTAACACATCCATCATCTCACATAGTTACTTTTTTTTTCCTTTTTAATGGTGAAAAATTTAAAATATGCTCTCTTAGAAACGTTCATATATAGAATAGAGTATTATTAACTATAGTAGCCATGCTACACTTTACATCCTGAGAACTTGTATGTCTTATTAACTATAGTAACCATGCTACACTTTACATCCCCAGAACTTGTACGTCTTATAACTGGAAACTTGTCTTAGGGTTTTAAGAGTACAGATCGTTCACCATCTTGGCTAAATTTACAAGTAGTTTTTTTTTTTTTTATGCTCTTGTAAATGGAATTGCTTTCTTTATTTCATTTTCATTGTGCTTGTATAAAAACACAATTTTCTTTGTATGTTGATTTTGTTTTTTGTTTTGGTGGAGTCTTTTAAGGGTATGTTTTAGAAAGTCATGTCATCTGCAAACAGAGACACTTTTACCACTTCTTTCCTGATTTGAGTTTTCACTCTTTTTCTTGCCTAATTGCTTGAACTAGAACTTCCATTACTGTGGTTAATAGGAGTGACAAGATTGGGCAGGCTTGTCTTGTTCCTAAACATAAAGGAAGAAATTTCAATTTTTACCATTGAATATGATGATCAATATGGGTTTTTTAAAATGTATTATGTTGAGGTGCATAGCTTCTATGGGAAATTTGTAGAAGTTTTTATCATGAAAGGATGTTGAATTTTGTCAAGTGCTTTATCTGCATCTCTTGAGATAATCATAAGATTTTTGTTCATTACTCTGTCAAAGTGGTGCATTTCATTTATTGATTTGCTTATATTGAACCATCCTTACACCTCAGGGATAAATCCCACTTGATTATGATGTATGATCTTTATATTGTTCTGTTCACTTAGGTTTGCTTGTATTTTGTTGAGGAGTTTTGCATCTACACTCATGAGGGCGATTGGATTATAATTTTCTTTTCTTGTAGTGTTCTCATCTGACTTTGATATCAGGGTGACACTAGCTATAAGAAATGAGTTTGGAAGTGTCCCTTCCTCATTAATAGTTTCAATTTATTTTGATAAGATTGATATTAATTCTTCTTTACATGATTTGTAGATTTCAGCAGTGATGCCATATGGTCTTGGACTTTACATTGTTGGGAGAATTTGATTACTGATTCAGTCTCGTTACTTGTTATTGATCTGTTCAAGTTATCTAATTCTTCATGATTCAGTCTTGGCAAGTTGCATGTTTTTAGGAATGTATCCATTAACTCTAGATTATCCAGTTAATTGGAGTATAATTGTTTATAGTAATCTCTTTTGTGTGTGTGTGTGTGTGGTATCAGTTGCAACGTCTCCTCTTTCATTTATTGTTTTATTTATTTGGGTCTTCTCATTATTCTTATTTAATCCAGCTAAGTTTTTTTTTGATTTTGTACATATTTTCAACAAAGAAACTCTTAGTTTCTAATATTTTATATTTTTCTTCTGGTCTCTATTTCAATTATTTCTGCTCTAATCTTAATTTTTCCCATCCTTCTGCTTATTTTGGGCTTAGTTTGTTCTTATATTTTTAGTTCCTTGAGGTGTAAAGTTAGATTTCTTAGATATGTATTTTTAATATAGGCAATTACACTACAAACTTCCTTCTTATAATTACCTTGCTACATTCCATAAGTTTTGTATGTTGTGTTTCCATTTTATTTGTCTCAAGATATGTTTTTGATCTCTTAATTTCTTTTTTTACCCATTGATTTTTCAGGAGTGTATTGTTTAATTTCCACATATCTGTGGATTTTCCAGCTTTCCTCCTCTTATTGATTTCTAGTTTCATACAATTGTTGTTGAAATAATTTCAATTACCTTAGACTTGTTAAGACTTACTTTTTGATCTAATATATGATATATTGGAGATTATTCCATGTGTGCTTGAGAAGAATATATATTTTTCTGTTGTTTAGTATAATGTTTGGTACACATCTGTTAGGTCTACTTAGTGTATAGTGTTGTTCAAGTCCACTCTTTCCTTACTAAATTTTTGTCTGAATGATATATCCATTGTTGATATGGTATTTTAAACTTCCTTACTATTATTGTGTGCTCTCTATTTCTTCATTCAGATCTGTTAGTAATTGCTTATTATATTTGGGTGCTCTTATGTTGTGTGCATATATATTTATAATGGTTATATTCTCTTTATGATTGGCCAGTTTATTAATATATAATGACCTCCTTTCTTTTGTTATAGTTTTTGACTCAAAGTCTATTTGTCTGATGTAAGTATAGCTACTTATGCTCTCTTTTGTTTTCCATTTAAATGGAATATCTTTTTCTCTTTGTTTTCAGTCTATGTGTGTTTTGAAAGCTGAAATGAGTCTCTGGTAGGCAGTGTGTGGTAGGCTTTTGTTTTTTAACCATTCAGTCCTTCTATGGTTTTGATTTGAGTATTTAGTCTGTTTATATTTAGGATAGTTATTAATAGGTAAGGACTCAAAATGGAATAAAGCTTTAAACATAAGGACTGAAACCATAAAACCCAGAGAAGAAAACAGGGGAAATGTTCCTTGACATTGGTCTTGAACAATATTTCTTGATATGACACACAAAACAAAGTATAAAAGCAAAAATAGACGAGTGGGACTAAACTGAAATTCTTCTGCATATAAGGGAAATAATCAACAAAATAAAAAGACAACTTACAGATTGGGAGAAAATATCTGCAAACTATGTATCTGATAGAGTTAATATCCAAAATTTATAATGAACACCTACATTTCAATAGAAAAGCAACAACAATAAATAATTTAATTAAAATATGGGCAAATAACTGAATAATCATTTATCTAAAGAAGACATACAAATGGTCAATAAGAACATAAAAATGTGCTCAGAAGTACTAAAAATACAAATCAAAAGCACAATGAGATATCACCTCATACCTATCAGAATGGCTATTATCAAATAACCAAATATAACAAGTGTTGGTGAGGGTGTGGGAGAAGGGAATCCTTTGTACATTTTAGGTGGGAATGTAAATTGGTGCAGCCACTATGGAAAGCAATATGGTGGTTCCCCTAAAAATTTATAAATAAGAATACCATATAATCCAGAAATCTCACCTCTGCATATATATATATATATATATATATATATATATATATATATATCCAAAGAAAATAAAATCATTATCTTGAAGCGATATCTACACTCCCATGTTCACTGCAACATTATTTACAAAAGCTAAGGCATGGAATCAAGCTAAATGTCCATCAACGTTTGAATGTATTAAAAAAATATTATTGGTATATACATACAATGGAATATTTTCCAGCCTTCAAAAGAAGAAAATATGAGAAGGCAGGATGGTGTAGGAGAGAGGGAGGATGTGGAGTTCATCTCTCCCCACAAATGCATCAAGAGTACATCTAAAAATGGAACAATTCTCACAGAGCACCAGCTGAACACTAGCAGTAGACCTCAGACACCTAAAGTACCAGAAAGATCGCCACGTAACCAGGTAGGATGAAAGAAAGAAGAAGGGAAAAGGAAGAGGAAAGGAAGCAGGATGAGACCTGTGCCCCTGGTGAGGGAGATGAAAGAGAGGAGAGGTTCCTGTATCAGGGGAACCACCCTCACTGGCAGGAAGTTCAGTTGGAACAGAAGGGGAACTTTGGGGGCTATTGGAGGAGAGTGTAGCAACTGGTCTGTAGCAGGCAGGGCAGAATGAGACATATACTGATGGTCCATGCCACAGCCCTGCATGCCCCAGCCTGAGATGTGTGTCTGCCAATGAGGATGGGGACTGAGTGCTGGAACAGGAGTTTGGAGAGCAAACCTGGTAAGAGGACTGCTATTGGCTGTGAGGAGACAGACTGAGGGTATGGGAGTGAGGAAATCTGCAACTGGGAATGCTTGTGGAGGAAACCCAGACTGCCATAGAAGCGAAGCACCATTGTTGAGTGACATGCAAGGGACAGGGCCACATTGCAGCCTCTCTCTCCATTCACTGGCCACTGCCTCCCTGGACACTAGGACAGGCTCTCGCCTGGGCCGACTTTCTTGCACCTGCGGCTGCTGGCTCCACCATGCAACCCATCCCCACAAGGGCTCCCATGACCCTAGGGGCTGCTGACTCCTCCTCTGCACCACTTCTCTGTCATGGCGGGCACTCTCGTGACCCCAGCCACCACTGCCTCCAGGACCTCTCCTCACCAGAGTGGACTCGTGTGCTCCAGGACAGCCTTGGGAGCAGCTCCCTGTGGGTGGCCCACAAGCAGAAGTGAGGCTGAAACCACAGTTGAGCCCCAAGGGCCATGCAAATAACGAAGAAAATTTGAAACCTCTCCTTGCAGCTGTGCAAATTGCAAATTGACACCCCACCGACCAGCTTTGTAAACTCAGTGCATACAGAATATCTGAACAGACAACGAGTGCTCCTGAAGGCAAGACGGGTCTAGCTTTAGTAACTGTAGACTTTGTGGGCACATTCATGTGGGAGTTGGGCCAGGCCAGAGTCTGAGCTGCCCCCATAGCACCCACAGCATGTCCAGATCTGTGATTATTGCAATCATAGGACCTGACTTCATTGGAGCTTTGCTGGTGGCCTGGTGAAAACAATGTCTGAGAGACACCATACCAATTGCTTGCATACAACAGTTAAGGTGGGGCTGAGAGCAGTGCCAACAACAGTGTAATCTGAGAGCTCACACAATGGGTGAAAAGTAACACAACAGAGTATGTGCATAGGTGAACAACTCCAGAGGAAGAATACTCAGTGGCTTCCCTCTCAATGGGAGTGCTCCAATCCCACCTACCTTGCACCACAGATCAGAAACACAGCTAAAAAACTGATCTGGGGGGGGCTCTACTCCAACAACTAGAGAGCAGACCCCATCTCTGACAAGGCAGTGACAACCACAGAGCAAAGGGAAGGCCTTGCTCAATATCCAGTGCAATTTCTGGACACCACAACATCAGTCACACCTCCTATCAAGGGGATAACAGCCAGCATACACTGAAGAAAGAGGTGGCAGATATCTATGCTGAAAAAAGCCCTTGCACCAAAAAATATTAAACCCACCCAGGCTACACAGGGAAGTTCTCACATAAAAATAGCCCTCCAAGTCAGTCTGAGGGTCTGGCATTTGGAGGAAGAACCCCCAGAGCATTTAGCCTTAAAGGCCAATGGGAATTGAGTGCAGGAGATCCACAGGGCTGGCGTAAACAGAAGCTCGACTCATGGAGGGTGCACACAAGTTCTCAGGTGCACTGAGACCCAACACATAGCAGTACCTTCATAGCAACTTGGGCTACACCTACCTAGTTGTCATAGAGGGTCACTGGGGGAGGGGACGGTCAACAATAGCTCACTGTGGGGGCTAGGACACAGGTAGCAGAAGCCCAAGGGAATATTGATCAGAGTGAGCTCTCCTGGAGGCCCACATTTTGGCACCAAGACCTGTTCCCCCCAGCAACATGCAGGGTCCAGTTCTGGAAAGCCTCAGGCAAAACAACCAGCAACATAAAAGCACAGCCCCACCCATTAGAAGACAGGATGTCTAAAGTCATACTGAGTTCATATCAACCTAAAAATACAAACCTTGACATGGTCCTGCCCATACAGGGAAAAGACCCAGCTCCACACATCAGAGGGCAGGTATCATTCCCTCCCACCAGGAGGCATGCACAAAGTCTGGGACCAAACTAACCCACCAGGGAGCAGAAACCAGAAGCAAGAGTAACTAAAATCCTGCAGCCTAAGGAAAGGAGAGCATAAGCACAGAGATTAGACAAAATGATACAACAAAGAAATATGTTGCAAATGAAAGAACAAGATAAAAACCCACAAGAACAGCTAAATGAAGAGGAGATAGGCACCTTATCTGAGAAAGAATTCACAGTAATGATAGTAAAGATTATCCAAAATCTCAGAAAAAGAATGAAGGAACAGTTCGAGAAGATACAAGAAATGTTTAAGAAGGAGTTAGAAGATTTAAAGAACAAAGTTGGACAATACAATAATTGAAAGGAAAAATACACTAGAAGGAATCAATAGCAGAACAACTATGGGAGAAGAATGAATAAGTGTGCAGGAAGACAGAGTGGTGGAAATCAATGCCACAAAACAGAATAAAGAAGAAAGAAAGAAAAGAAATGAGAGCAGTCTCAGAGACTTCTGGGACAGCATTAAATGCACCAACTTTCACATTATAGGGATCCCAGAAGGCGACAAGAAAGACAAAGAGCCTGAGAAAATATTTGAAGATATTATGGCAAAAAAACTTCCCTAACATGAGAAAGGAAACACTCACTCAAGTCCAGGAAGCACAGAGAGTCCCATACAGGATGAACCCAAGGAGAAACACACCAAGACCCATATTAATCAAATGGACAAAGATTAAAGACAAAGAAAAAATATCAAAAGCAACAAGGGAAAAGCAACAAAAAAGGTACAACCCAATCCCCATAAGGTTATCAGCTGATTTTTCAACAGAAAGTCAACAGCCCAAAAGGGAGTGGCACAATATATCTCAAGTGATGAAAGGGAAAAACCTACAACCAAGAATACTCTACCCAGAAAGGCTCTCAGTCAGATTTGACAGAGAAATTAAAAGCTTTACAGACAATTGAAAGCTAAAAGAATTCATCATCACCAAACCAGCTTTAAACCAAGTGCTAAAGGAATATCTTCAGGTGGGAAAGAAACCAGCAACTTAAAACAACCTTGTGCATATATAGACTGCTATATAAAAATCCCATGGGAAGAGCAAACCAAAAAACTACAATAGATACACACACACAAAAGCAAAAGAAACTCAAACACAATACTCAAGATGGTCATCAAACCATAAGAGAAGAGAACAAAAGATGAAGGGAAGAAAAAAGACCTACAAAAATAAATCCCAAACAATTAACAAAATGGCAAGAAGAACATACATATCAATAATTACCTTAAATGTAAATGGATTAAATGCTCCAGACATAGACTGGTTGAATGGATTTAAAAGCAAGACCCATATATATGCTGTATACAAGAGACCAACTTCAGACCTAGGGACACATGCAGACTGAAAGTGAGGGAACAGAAAAAGATATTCCATGCAAATGGAAATAAAAAGAAAACTGGAGTAGTGATACTCATATCAAACAAAATAGATTTTAAAATAAAGACTGTTACAAGAGACAAGGAAGGACAATATATAACAATCAATGGATCAATACAAGAAAAAGTTATAACAATTGTAAATAATTGTAAATATATACACACCCAAAATAGAACCTCAATATATTAAGACAAATGACAACAGCCATAAAAGAGAATATTGAGGGTAACACAATAAGAGTGGGTGTCTATGACACCCCACTTACACCAATGGATGGATCATCCAGACAGAAACTTAATAAGGAAACACAAGCCTTAAGTGACACATTAGACCAGATAGACTTAATAGATATTTATATGACATTCCATCCAAAAGCAGCAGAATACACATTCTTCTCAAGAGCACATGGAACATTCTCCAGGATAGATCACATGGTGGACTACAAATCAATCCCCAATAAATTTAAGAAAATGAAAACCGTATCAGGCATCTTTTCCAACCATAATGCTATGAGAGGAAAAATCAATTACAAGAAAAAAAAAAACTAAAAAACACACACATGGAGGCTAAACAATACGATACTAAACAACCAATAGATCACTGAAGAAATCAAGGAGGAAATCTAACACTACCTGGAGACAAATGACAATGAAAACACGATGATCCAAAACCTATGGGAGGCAGCAAAATCAGTTCTAACATGGAAGTACATAGCAATACAATCTTATTTAGGAAACAAGAAAAATCTCAAATAAACAACCTAACCTTACACCTAAAGCAAGTAGAGAAAGAAGAAAAAACAAAACATAAATTTAATAGATGAAAATAAATCATAAAGATCAGAGAAGAAATAAATGAAGTAGAGACGAAGAAAACAATAGCAAATATCAATGAAATTAAAAGCTGTTTTTTTGAGAAGATATACAAAATTGATAAACCTTTAGATAGACTCATCAAGAAAAAAAGAGAGGACTCAAATCATTAATACTAGAAATGAAAAAGGAGAAGTTACAATGGACACAACAGAAATACAAAGCATCATAAAGGACTACTATAAGCAACTATATGTCAATACAATGGACAATCTAGAAGAAATGGACAGATTCTTAGAAAGGTACAAGCTTCCAAGATTAAACCAGGAAGAAACAGGCTTTTGCTATCAAACATGTAGTGAAGAGTTAGCACCTATCCTTCTCAAAGTATTCGAAAAAATTGCAGGAGAAGGAACTTTCCCAAGCTCATTCTACGAGGCCACCATCACCTTGATACGAAAACCAGACAAAGATGGCAAACAAAAAAGAAAATTACAGGCCAATATCACAGATGAACATAGATGCAAAAATCCTCAACAAAATACTAGCAAACAGAATCCAACAATACATTAAAAGGATCATAAACCATGATCAAGTGGAATTTATTCCAGTGAGGCAAGGATTTTTCAGTATCTGCAAATCAGTCAGTGTGATACACCACATCAACAAATTGAAGAATAAAAACAGTATGATTATCTCAATAGATGAAGAAAAAGCTTTCGACAAAATTCAAAAACATTTAGGATCAAAACTCTCCAGAATGTCGGCATACAGGGAACCTACCTCAACATAATAAAGGCCATGCATGAGAAACGCACAGCAAACATCATTCTCAATGGTGAAAAACTGAAAACATTTCCTCTAAGATCAGGAACAAGACAAGGATCCCCACTCTTGCCACTTTCATTCAACATAATTTTAGAAGTCCTAGCCATAGCAATCAGAGAAGAAAAAGAAATAAAAGGAATCCAAATTAGAAAAAAGGAAGTAAAACTGTCACTGTTTGCAGATGACATGATATTATACACAGAAAATCCTAAAGATGTTACCAGTAAACTACTAGAGCTCATCAATGAATTAGGTAAAGTTGCAGGATAAAAATATTAATACAGAAATCACTTGTATTCCAATACACTAACAACGAAAAATCAGAAAGAGAAATTAAGGAAACAATTACCTTTACCATCACATCAAAAATAATAAAATACACAGGAATAAACCAACCTAAGGATACAAAAGACCTGTGCTCAGAACACAATCAGATAACGATGAAACACCTTAAAGAAATAAAAGATGATTGCACAAAGAGATGGAGAGATACACCATGTTCTTGGATTGGAAGAATCAATAATGTCAAAATGACTATACTGCCAAAAGTAATCTATAGCTTCAATTCAAGTCCTTTCAAATTAACAAAAACATTTTCACAGAATTATTACAAAATTTTTACAATTTGTATGGAAACACAAAAGACCCAGAATAACAAAAGCAATCTTGGGAAAGAAAAACGGAGCTAGGAGAATCAGACTCCCTAACTTCAGACTATACTACAAAGCTACAGGCGTCAGAACAGTATGGTACTGCCACAAAAACAGAAATGTAGATCAATGGAACAGTATAGAAATTCCAGAGATAAACGCATGCACCTGTGGTTTGACAAAGGAGTCATAAATATACAGTGAAGAATAAGTTGTGCTTGGAAAATTGGACAGCTACATGTAGGAGAATAAAATTAGAATATTCTCTAACACTATACACAAAAATAAACTCAAAATGGATTACAGACCTAAATGTAAGCCCGTATACTATAAAATTCTTAAAGAAAACCACAGCAGAACACACTCTGACATAAATTGCAGCAAGATAATTTTTGATCCACCTCCAAGAGTAATGAAATGAAAAACAAAAAATGAACAAATGGGATTTAATTAAACTGAAAAGCTTTTGCATAGCAAAGGAAACCATAAACAAAATGAAAAGACAACCCACAGATTGGGAGAAAATATTTGCAAATGAAGTGACCGGCAAGGGATTAATATCCAAAATATACAAACAACTCATGCAGCTCAATATCAAAAATCAAGGAACCCAATCAAAAAATTGGCAGGTCTAAATAGACATTTCTTCATAGAAGACATACTGACGGCCAAATAGCACATGAAAAGATGCTCAACATCACTAATTATTAGAGAAATGCAAATCAAAACTGCAAAGAGGTTTCACCTCACACCAGTCAGAATGGCCATCATCAAAAAATCTACAAACAGTAAATGTTGGAGAGGGTGTGGAGAAAAGGGAACCCTCCTACACTGTTGCTAGGAATGTAAATTTGTACAGCCACTATGGAGAAGAGCATGGTGGTCCCTTAAAAAACTAAAAATAGAACTACCATATGACCCAACAATCCCACTTCTGGAAATGTATCCAGAGAGGACCATAATTCGAAAAGATATGTGTACCCCAATGTTCATTGCAGCACTAGTTACAATAGCCAGGACATGGATGCAACCTAAATATCCATAAATGGAGGAATGGATAAAGAAGATGTGGTATGTATATATATATATATATATATATATATATATATATATATATATATATGTGTGTGTGTATGTATATATACAATGGGATATTACTCAGCTATAGAAAATAATTAAATAATGCCTTATGCAGTGACATGGATGGACCTAGAGATTGCCATAGTGAATGAAGTATGTCAGACAGAGAAAGACAAATATCATATCATATCACTTATCTGTGGAATCTAAAAAAATGGTACAAATGAACTTATTTACAAAACAGATATAGAGTCACAGATGCAGAAAACAAACTTATGGTTACCCAATGGGAAGGGGTGGGGATGGATAAATTGGGAGACTGGGATTGACAGATACACACTGCTATATATAAAATAGATTACTAATAAGGTTCTACTGCATAGCACTGGGAACTCTACTCAGTATTCTGTAATCACCTATACAGAAAAAGAATCTAAAATATAGTGGATATATGTATGTGTATAACTGATTCTCTGCTGTACAGCAGAAACGAACACATTTTAAATGAAATATACTCCAAGAAAAATTAATTTTAAAAAAAGAAGAAAATACTGACATTTGTGCCAATATTGCTCTACCTGGAGGAAATTATGCTAAGTGAAGTAAGCCAGACAGAGAATGGCAAATATTGAACGATTCCCTTGTATGCAGAATCCAGAAAATTTGAATTTACCAAAACATAATAGAATGGTAGTTGCCAGGGCCTAGGTGGAGGAAGAAATGGGTCTAAGGTTCATCAAAGGATAGAAACTTTTAGTTATAAGTTCAATAAGTTCTGGGCACCTAATGTACAGCATGGTGATATAGTTAATAATACTGTATTTTATACCTAAGATTTGCTATGAGAGTAGATCTTAATGTTCCCACCACACACACAAAAGAAGTGGTATCTATGTGAGGTGATGGCTGAGTTAAAGAATCTGATTGTGATAATTATTTCACATTGTATGTGTATATCAAATCTTCATGTTATATAACTTAAATATATGCATTCTTATTTGCAATTTATACCTCAATAAAAGAGGAAGAAAAAGAGAAAAAAATCAGAACTTCTAACTCAATATATAAATAGCGAAAAAATAAACCCTATCATTTAGTTTAAAAAAAACTTTTATATGAAAAAAATGGAAGATAATCTTTGTGAATTGGTTTAGACAAATACTTCCCAGTAGAACCTGAACACAAGCTAAAAAATTAAAAATTGTATTTCACCAAAAATTAAATTTCTGCTTTTGAGAAGCAATGTTAAGATAATGAAAAGACAAGCCACATGCCATAAAAGCTATTGTCAAAAGACATGTCAGGAAGAAGGACTTGTAACTAGAATATATAAAGATCTCTTACAATGCAATAGAAAGTGGACAATTCATTTTTTTTTTAATGGACAAAGATGTGAACCAATATGACACCAAAAATAGAGATACAACAAATAAACAAATAAACATGTGTTCAATACCATTAGTCATTAGTGATTTATAAATTAGAGAAATCCTGGAGACCTAATACACAGTACTATGATTATGGACAACAAAACTATATTATAAACATTAAACTTGCTGAGAGACTAGATTTTAGTTGTTGCCAACACTAGAAGAAATGATAATTGTGTGACAATAGAGGTGTTAGCTAATGCTAATGTGGCAATCTTATTGCAATATAAATGTATCAAATCAATATGTTTACAATGTAAACTTACACAATGTTACATGTCAAATATAACTCAATTTTTAAAAAAGACAGTGAAACGCCACATCATGTCCACTACAATGACCGAAATAAAACAAAACAGAGCGTAAACATGAAACAAACCACCACACACTGAAAATACAAAGTGGTATTGATTTAGTATTTGTATTTGGTAATGATTTGGAAACATTTACACACTTACATATTGTTGGTACGAGTATACTATGCTACAGCAACTTTGGAAGCATTTTGGCAGTTTCTTATAAAGTTAAATTTATACTAACCATATGACTCAATAATCCCACCTCTAGGTATTTATCTAAAGAAATTAAAGTCTATGAGGAAAAGTTACCCTAGTAGGAGATTCAAACTGGCGGTGTAAGGTGAAAATATTAAGGGAACAAAAATGAAAATGTCCCTAGTGGAGGAAATGCACTGAGCTACTAGCATCTCCATGTGAATAAGACCACTATGTCAGTGCCCTTTGTGGCAAGAAGTCATTATAGTGGAAAAATTATGAAAAGATATCAAAGAGACAGGTGCTTGAATCCTCACTATGCCACTTAACGACTATATGACATTGTGCAATTTAATGACCCTTTGTGGTTCTCAATTTGTGAGGTTGGGACATTAATGCTACAACATTACAGATTTGTTCTGAGGATTACTTAAATTGATACTATTAGCAGTTAATATTTATGGAGCACTTACTATATGCCTGACACTCTACCAAGTACCTTTTTTTTGTTGTTCAATTAACTTTATTTTTTTTCTCTCTGGGTCCAAATTCCTTCTTTTTTTTTTTTAACATCTTTACTAGGAGTATAATTGCTTTACAGTGGTGCGTTAGTTTCTGCTTTATAAAAAAGTGAATCAGCTATACACATACATATATCCCCATATCTCTTCTCTCTTGCGTCTCCCTCCCTCCCACCCTCCCTATCCCATCCCTCTAGGTGGTCACAAGCACCGAGCTGATCTCCCTGTGCTATGTGGCTGCTTCCCACTAGCTATCGGTTTTACATTTGGTAGTGTATATATGTCCTTTCCACTCTCTCACTTTGTCCCAGCTTACCCTTCCCCCTCCCCGTGTCCTCAAGTCCATTCTCAAGTAGGTCTGTGTCTTTTTTCCCGTCCTGCCCCTAGGTACTTCATGACCATTGTTTTTTTCTTTAGATTCCATATATATGTGTTAGCATACTGTATTTGTTTTTCTATTTCTGACTTACGTCACTCTGTATGACAGACTCCAAGTCCATCCACCTCACTACAAATAACTCAATTTCTTTTCTTTTTATGGCTGAGTAATAGTCCATTGTATATATGTGCCACATCTTCTTTATCCATTCATCTGTCGATGCACATTTAGGTTGCTTCCACGTCCTGGCTATTGTAAATACAGCTGCAATAAACATTGTGGTACATGACTCTTTTTGAATTATGGTTTTCTCAGGGTATATGCACAGAAGTGGGATTGCTGGGTCGTATGGTAGTTCTATTTTTAGTTTTTTAAGGAACCTCCATACTGTTCTCCATAGTGGCTGAATCAATTCACATTCCCACCAACAGTGCCAGAGAGTTCCCTTTTCTCCACACCCTCTCCAGCATTTATTGTTTGCAGACTTTTTGATGATGACCATTTTGACTGGTGTGAGATGATATCTCATTGCACTTTTGATTTGCATTTCTCTAATGATTAATGATGTTGAGCCTTCTTTCATGTGTTTGTTGGCATTCTGTATATCTTCTTTGGAGAAATGTCTCTTTAGGTCTTCTGCCCATTTTTGGATTGGGTTGCTTGATTTTTTGATATTGAGCTGCATGAGCTGCTTGTAAATTTTGGAGATTAATCATTTGTCAGTTACTACATTTGCAAATATTTTCTCCCTTTCTGAGGGTTATCTTTCTGTCTTGTTTATGGTTTCCTTTGCTGTGCAAAAGCTTTTAAGTTTCTTTAGGTACGATTTGTTTATTTTTGTTTTTATTTCCCTTTCTCTAGGAGGTGGGTTAAAAAGGATCTTGCTGTGATTTATGTCATAGAGTGTTCTGCCTATGTTTTCCTCTAAGAGTTTTATACTGTCTGGCCTTACATTTAGGTATTTAATCGATTTTGAGTTAATTTTTGTGTAAGGTGTTAGGGAGTGTTCTAATTTCATTCTTTTACATGTAGCTCTCCAGTTTTTCCAGCACCACTTATTGAAGAGGCTGTCTTTTCTCCATTGTATATTCTTGCCTCCTTTATCAAAGCTAAGGTGACCATATGAGTGTGGCTTTATTTCTGGGCTTTCTATCCTGTTCCATTGATGTATATTTCTGTTTTTGTGCCAGTACCATACTGTCTTGATTACTGGACAACCTGGAAGAAATGGACAAATTCTTCGAAAAGCACAACCTTCTGAGACTGAACCAGGAAGAAATAGAAAATATAAACAGAACAATCGCAAGCACTGAAACTGAAACTGTGATTAAAAGTCTTCCGACAAGCAAAAACCCAGGACCAGATGGCTTCACAGGCGAATTCTATCAAACATTTAGAGAAGAGCTAATACCTACCCTTCTCAAACTCTTCCAAAATAGAGCAGAGGGAGGAACACTCCCCAACTCATTCTACGAGGCCACCATCACCCTGATACCAAAACCGGGCAAAGATGTCACAAAGAAAGCAAACTACAGGTCAATATCACTGATGAACATAGATGCAAAAATCCTCAACAAAATGCTAGCAAACAGAATCCAACAGCACATTAAAAGGATCATACACCATGATCAAGTGAGGTTTATCCCGGGAATGCAAGGATTCTTCAATATACACAAATCAATCAATGCAATACACCATATTAACAAATTGAAGAATAAAAACCATATGATCATCTCAACAGATGCAGAAAAAGCTTTCGACAAAATTCAACACCCATTTTTTGTAAAAACTTCCAGAAAGCAGGCATAGAGGGAACTTACCTCAACATAATAAAGGCCATATATGACAAACCCACAGCCAACATCGTCCTCAATGGTGAAAAACTGAAACTATTTCTACTAAGATCAGGAAAAAGACAAGGTTGCCCACTCTCACCACTATTATTCAACATTGTTTTGGAAGTTTTAGCCACATCAATCAGAGAAGAAAAAGAAATAAAAGGAATCCAAATCAGAAAAGTAGCATTAAAGCTGTCACTGAAGATGACATGATACTGTACATAGAGAATCCTATAGAGGCTACCAGAAAACTACTAGAGCTAATCAATGAATTTGGTAAAGTAGCAGGATACAAAATTAATGCACAGAATTCTCTTGCATTCCTATACACTAATGATGAGAAATGTGAAAGTGAAATTAATGAAACACTCCCGTTTACCATTGCAACAAAAAGAATAAAATGCCTACGAATAAACCTCCCTAAGGAGACAAAGACCTGTATGCAGAAAACTATAACACACTGATGAAAGAAATTAAAGATGATACAAAGAGATGGAGAGATATACCATGTTCTTGGATTTGGAGAATCAACATTGTGAAAATGACTATACTACCCAAAGCAATCTGCAGGTTCAATGCAATCCCTATCAAGCTACCACTGTCCTTTTTCACAGAACTAGAACAAAAAATTTCACACTTTGTATGGAAACACAAAAGACCTCGAATAGCCATAGCAATCTTGAGAAAGAAAAACGGAGCTGGAGGAATCAGGCTCCCTGACTTCGGACTATATTACAAAGCCAAGTACCTTTCATGTTTAATTTAATGAATACTTCAAATTAACCATAAGGGATAATGATTCTATTTTGGATATTTATTTATTAAATCAGAGAAGAAAAATAATTGTTGGATTTAGTCTACAGTATCTTTAAGAATGTTTCTATACTGGGCACTGGGAAAATGGCCAGTAGACTCATTTCACTTGGCTTCCATGATAACAATAATTGTAGATTTTACACATTTGTGGTGGTACCTTTCCCAGTGATTTTAGTCTTATCATTTATGCAGATTGAATAGTGATGGTGTAGATGTGGGGCACGATAAGCACTGTTGTATTGAAAGAGTGATATGTCAACACTGTAAAAAGATGCTCATTTTGAACCTCTAAGAATGGCATCAGCTTGGTAAGTTACCACCTCTAATGCCACTACCAATATTTACCACAATGAGTTCTACTATTATTAGTAAGAGCATTTACTGTCATCTTTAATGTAATTACTATATGCCTGCCACCATTTCAAAAGTTACATGCAACACCTGACTTAACCCCATGAGGCAGCATTTTTCAACTGAATAAATAAAGGCTTAGCATATTACATAACTTGCCCAAGTCTCCTAGAATATAGTGATAAAGGGGGATTCACACCATGGTTATCTTTTGTTAAGTGATTCATCTATTCAGTATTTTTTTGAACATCTACAATTTACCAAGCACTTGGGATTCAATAGTGAGTAAGACAGACGAGGACATTGTGCTCATGAAACACTTTATTTCTCTTAAATATTGGGCTATAGTGACTCCTATGAGCCTTGGGTTTAACTTTCAGCTTTTATCTTCTTACATAGAGGTGTTTATCTTTATCAAACTCGCATTTCTTTGACTGGAAAACCAGAGTTTTTATTTATTTACTGTGGAAGACATAATTGTTGATGATATAACTAGTATTGGCCATATTTACCTACACATTTAAGATTAAACCTTCCTGGGAGAGTAAATTAGATCAAAAAGTGGTTGATTAAAATGGAATGAAAACAAAGAGGTTGGCTTAAAGAAATCTTATTAAATAAGGGTAACTAGATCACTATTTACTGTGAAAACATTTCTTTCTTTGTATCTGGTACTGGGATATACACTATAGACATCTGTCCCTTTGGTTTGCTCTCTTTTCTAAACTTCATGTAGACTATCCTCCTTTTGACAAGTCATTATCTCAGACAACCAGGTTATAATTTTTAATTGTATAATTTATTAAACTTCAGTCTTCTTTAAATTCCAGCTTAATTACAATCTAGTCCTGAAGATACACTTTGGACGGATTGGGAGGTGTTATTGTCTCTTGATTGGAAGGAGATATACTCAGACCTTCTTGTAACTATGCTGTGTTCTCAGTAATATTCCATTTACACACATCTTATATGGTTAGAGAGAAAGAAAAGAGTTTCCTCTTTGGTGCTGATTCTGTTAGAGCAGTTTTCTTACTATTCACTAAAATTCTGGGTGTGCTTCCACTTTAGAACCTTTTCTCCCCAAACACTGACAACACATAAGCCTTGAATATAAAATATGGACATGGCAGGGAAATTGGTTTTAGAAAACAGGATCCAAGGAAAGATAGAGAAGTAGAAGCTATGTTTAACATAAATAAAGGGTTATTAAGTATTAGTTTTTTGAGCAATAGATACATCCTATTTGGGGAAGGGAGAATGTGATCCCATGAGCTAGGCCACCTTCTCAACCCTCTCCAATGTTTCACTTTCACCTCCTTTTATCTAATAATTCTAAGGGATGTTATTGTTTTTGTACATAAAGAGAGAGTCAGGAAAATTGTATAGCAACTTCAGAATAATAGTGAAAAATAAGAAAATCCCTACCACTCCCAGCTTACATTTACTAAGGTCTTACCCATTCACAAATAGCTCAAATTCCATCCCGCATAGGCCTTCTCAGAAGCTTTTCCCATTAGTCATAAATTAACTTCTCCTTTCCTCCAGAGTTCACAGGATGTCCTTTACCCCTCTGTTCTATCACTTACTATGGTTCATTTTCCTGAAAATTGGTTTAGATTTGTTTTTATCATTCCCAGTAGATTGTGAGTGCCTTGCAGCCTTATATAGCTCTCTTGTGTTGTTCATGGTAACTAGTACAATGCTTTGTATATACAGTTGACCCTTGAACAACAAGGAAGTTAGGGGCATCAACCCTCTGGGAAGTCCAAAATTCATGTATAACTTTACAGTAGGTCTTTCATATCCACAGTTCTACGTCAGTGGGGTCAACCAACCACAGACTGTGTAGTACTGTAGTATGTATTTATTGAAAAAACCTAGAACAAAATAATGTGTCACACTTAATAAGCTAAAGGACTAGACAATCATATCACATGCTTTTTGGCTGGCCATTGTTTACCTATAATTTAATATTCCTGCTAACCAACAGAGGGTTATAGCTGTACATGAATGAACTAATTCTGTCACTCACAAAACTTCCCTCATTACTGTGGAAAATATAGTCTAATATATGTGACCATAGGATGCTTAAAGTTACTCTCCAAACTGAAAATGTATATAAGGGTATTATATATATATATGTGTGTATGTGCGTGTGTGTGTGTGTGTGTGTGTGTGTGTATATATATATATATAACAATGAATCTTTTTTCTCAAATGAAAAAGAACTAAATACAGGCTATTCCATCTGATGGAAAAGATAATGAGGCAATGAGATTTTAACTTATGCTAGCAATGATTTTTAAACATGCAATGATTTTTATAGCTATATTTTTGCCACACTTTCACAGTTAAGGAAGAATTTCCTGATAATAAAACCTGAGCTCTAGAGACTAAAATTCTTTTTTAAAAGTACTACAAATTTTGTTGCCCTTCGATTATTAATTTTGTACATTTCCCTCCCCCCAGTTTGTAAATAAAAAGTTTTCTATTTTTCCTAAAGTTTTCAGAGACGCCCTCAAAGCACATCTGCCTGCAAGGCTGGCTGACTTCTGAACTGGGTTCCCAGATGGGTAAATAAGAGTAAAAATGTCTGCCAAGCTGTTTTTAGAATCCACCTAGTATGATACATTTTATACTGGTTTGGTTTGAGTTATATAGTGCGAAGCTACAAACAGTCAGTAAGAATTTTGATCTAAGGACCACAGAGCCGTACACTATTGTCAAGGAAAAGCAGTAAATTTAGCAAATATCTTTAAACACTATAGTACACCTAGAGAGTACAAGATATCTTGCTGCTGTATGTTACTTAGTGTCACTAATCTGTCTAGATCAAAGTTTTGACCCAGTAAGAAACTGTTTATATTTCTATAATATTATCTATATACTTAATTTTGTTTGTTATTCAGAAAATGAAGATGAAGTGAGGCCGTGCATGATGATTCAGGGGAGTGAGAATCAAGGAGCATCCTCAAAAGCCAGGCAAGAGAGTTTTCACAGGCTCAGTACATTCTGATGAAGAGAAGTGGCATAATAGAAACTGCTGTCTTCGGAAGATTTCTCTGAGGACATCCATGAGTTTACTGTAAATAAGGACATTATTCCTTGAGGCATCCACTGCTAATTTTGAGGCCCATTTACAAAGTAACTGCTAAAACCCAAGCAGAATTTAGAGAGAAACACCCAAAGGTGAAAAGAGGTGGGAGAAAGAGAATAATCATGTCAGCCTCTTGGCAAAATCTGCCACCCCATTCCTCCAGTCCCATTCATGCAAAGTGAATTCCCACCCAAGAAGATATTCTAGCGTGTCTATAAGTTAATATTGTTACAAAATGTTAATGAAATAATAGGATTTTCAAAGTTAGAGATTTAATTCCACATATAATAAAAGCCTCTATCTTTCATTACCAGCCCATATTTCATATATATAGAAACATGAAAAACAGCAATTTTTTTCAAGTTAATGTGAAAAGCTAATAATTTGGTTAGACACCATACAATGTGAAAATTACTGCCAAAAGGCTATTAATTCAAGTCGACTTGTACTTTCAGAAAACACCATACCTGATATGAAGCTTTACATAAATCAGTTTTCAAACCTCTGCACTTAGAGTTGTACATATTGGTTGTTTGTTGTCTGTTAATAATGAGCTTTTGGGTGTACATACTTTATCCTGACACCTTGAACCCACTTGGCATTCCCATGTTTCACACAATAGTTTCCTTAACAACAAAAGCTGAATCAAAGGTACTTAACATTTGAGAATATATTGAACTAATCACAGCCCCTCACCATCCTGTCTCCCCTTCCACCTAATCTTACCGTCAAATGATAAGGATGATGATATTGCAATGGTTTCAACTGGGTGAAATAGTCATAAATTTGGAAGACAATCAGTGAATCCAGATTTCTGGATTTAAACACTTTGGGTCAGTTTGCCATTACACAGATAATCCCAGTGTGTTTGTATTAAAAAATATACATATATCTGTACACAAATACATTGTGTTGTACATATTTCAACCTTACCTTGGGGAAGTAAACCAATGTCTTGTGATTACTGTCCTTGTCCCTGTAAGATAATTAGGGAGTAATATCAAGAACTATTACTTTATATTAGAATTACTTAGCAAAATTGTTGGAATTTACCCCCTCTTTATCAAAAGTATTCTGTACAATAAGCTGCTATTTGATCAAAGTGTTTGGTAAGATAGTATACTGAATAAATCAGCAGATGAGAAATCTATATTTTTTTCCTATTTTTTCCCTCAAAGTATAATTGATTTACAATGTTGTGTTTTTCTGTATACAGAAAAATAATGCAGTTATGCATATATATTTTTTCTCAGATTCTTTTCTATTATGTTATTATAATATATTGAATATAGTTCCCTGTGCTATGCAGTAGGTCCTGGTTGTTTACCTATTTGATATATGGTACTGTGTATATGTTAATCCCAAACTCCTAATTTATCCCTCCTCCCCCTTTCCCCTTTGGTAACCGTAAGTTGGTTTTCTATGTCTGTGTGTCTATTTCTGTTTTCTAAATCAGTACACTTGTATCATTTTTTAGATTCTACATATAAATAATATATGGTATTTGCCTTTCTCTGAAAGGCTTTGAATGGCAAAGAAACAATAAAAAAAATTAAAAGAGCCTATGCAATGGGAGAAAATATTTGCAAAGTATGAGATCAATAGGGGATTAATTTCCAAAATATACAAAGAACTTACACAGATTAATATCAAAAAAAACCCCAACAAACTCAATCGAAACAATGTACCTAAAGAAAATTCAACCATAGAATACATACAGATGGCTAGCAGGCAAATGAAAATATGCTCAATATTGCTAATTATCAGAAAAATGCAAATCAAAACTTCAGAGAGGTATCACCTCACACTGGTGAGAAAAGCCATCAACAAAAATCTACAAATTATAAATGCTGGAGAGGGTGGGGAGAAAAAGGAACCCTCCTACACTGTTGGTGGGAATGGATATTGGTGCAGCCACTATGGAGAACAGAGTGCAGGTTCCTTACAAAAATTGAAAATAGAGTTACCATGTGATCCAGCAATCCCACTCCTGTGCACATATCCAGAGAAAACTCTAATTCGAAAAGGTACATGCACCTCAGTGTCCATAGCAGCACTGTTTACAATAGTCAAGACATGGAAGCAACCTAAATGTCCATCAACAGATGAACAGATAAAGATATATATATATATATATATATATATATATATATATATATATATACACACACATATATTTGTGTGTGTATATATATATATATACACATGTCCACAAATAATGGAATATTACTCAGCCATAATAAAGAATAATATAATTCTATTTGTAACAAAATGGATGGATCTAGAGATTTTCATATTAAGTCTGGTAACTCAGAGAAATCTATTCTTAAAATTGAACCATGCACATAGGCTGTTAACAATTAACCTATTTGTTAATTTGTATTCTTTTTTTTAACATCTTTATTGGAGTATAATTGCTTTACAATGGTGTGTTAGTTTCTACTTTATAAGAAAGTGAATCAGCTATACATATACATTTATCCCCATATCTCCACCCTCTTGTGTCTCCCTCACACCCTCCTTATCCCACCCATCTAGGTGGTCGCAAAGCACCGAGCTGACCTCCTTGTGCCATGCGGCTACTTCACACTAGCTATCTATTTTACATTTGGTAGTATATATAAATCCATGCCACTCTCTCACTTCGTCTCAGCTTACCCTTCCCCCTCCCTGTGTCCTCAAGTCCATTCTCTATGTCTACGTCTTTTTTCCTGTCCTGACACTAGGTTCTTCAAAACATTTTTTTTCTTTTTTCATTTACATTCTATATATATATATATGTGTTAGCATATGGCATTTCTTTTTCTCCTTCTGACTTATTTCATTCTGCATGACAGATTCTAGGTCCATCCACCTAACTTCAAATAACTCAATTTCGGTTTTTTTTTATGGCTGACTAATATCCCATTGTATATATGTACCACATCTTCTTTATCCATTCATCTGTCAATGGACACTTAGGTTGCTTCCATGTCCTGGCTAATGTAAATACAGCTGCAATGAACATTGTGGTACATGACTCTTTTTGAATTATGGTTTTCTCAGGGTTTATGCCCAGTAGTGCGATTGCTGGGTCATATGGAAGTTTTCTTTTTAGATTTTAAGGAACATCCATACTTTTCTCTGTAGTGGCTGCATCAATTTCCATGCCCACCAACAGTGCAGGACAGTTCCCTTTTCTCCACACCCTCTCCAGCATTTACGGTTTGTAGATTTTTTGATGATAGCCATTGTGACTGGAGTGAGGTGATACCACATTTTAGTTTTGATTTGCAATTCTCTAATGATTAGTGATGTTGAGCAGTCTTTCATGTGTATGTTGGCAATCTGTATATCTTCTTTGGAGAAATGTCTCTTTAGGTCTTCTGCCCATTTTTTGATTGGGTTCTTTGTTTTTTTGATATTGAGCTGCATGAGCTGCTTGTAAATTTTGGAGATTAATCCTTTGTCAGTTGCTTCATTTGCAAATATTTTCTCCCATTCTGAGCATTGTCTTTTTGTTTTGCTTACAGTTACCTTTGCTGTGCAAAAGCTTTTAAGTTTCATTAGGTCCCATTTGTTTATTTTTGTTTTTATTTGCACTTCTCAAGGTGGGTCAAAAAGGATCTTGCTGTGATTTATGTCATAGAGTGTTCTGCCTATGTTTTCCTCTAAGAGTTTTATAGTGTCTGGCCTTACATTTATGTCTTTAATCCATTTTGAGTTTATTTTTGTGTATGGTGTTATGGAGTGTTCTATTTTCATTCTTATACATGTAGCTGTCTAGTTATCCCAGCACCACTTTTTGAAGAGGCTGTCTTCTCTCCATTGTATATTCTTGCCTCCTTTATCAAAAATAAGGTGACCATATGTTCATGGGATTACCTCTACCCTTTCTATCCTGTTCCATTGACCTATATTTTTGTTTTTGTGTGAGTACCATACTGTCTTGATTACTATAGCTTTGTAGTTTAGTCGGAAGTCTGGAAGCCTGATTCCTCCAGCTCCATTTTTCTTTCTGAAGATTGCCTTGGCTATTCGGGATCTTTTGTGTTTCCATACATATTGTGAAATTTTTTGGTCTAGTTCTGTGAAAACTGCCAGTGGAAGTGTGATACAGATTGCATTGAATCTATATATTGCTTTGGGTAGTATAGTCATTTTCACAATGTTGATTCTTCCAATCCAAGAACATGGTATATCTCTCCATTTGTTTGTATCATCTTTAATTTCTTTCATCACTCTCTTACATAGTTTTCTGCAGACAGGTTTTTGTCTCCTTAGGTAGGTTTATTCATAGGTATTTTATTCCTTTTGTTGCAATGGTAAATGGGAGTGTTTCTTTAATTTCTCTTTCAGAATTTTCATCATTAGTGTATAGGAATGCAAGACATTTCTGTACATTAATTTTGTATCCTGCTACTCTACCAAATTCATTGATTAGCTCTAGTAGTTTTCTGGTAGCATCTTTAGGATTCTCTATGTGTAATATCATGTCATCTGCAAAGAGTGACAGCTTTACTTATTCTATTCTGATTTGGATTCCTTTTATTTCTTTTTCTTCTTTGATTGCTGTAGCTAAAACTTCCAAATCTATGTTGAAAAATAGTGGTAAGAGTGGGCAACCTTGTCTTGTTCCTGATCTTAGTGGAAATGCTTTCATGTTTTCACCATTGAGAACGATGTTGGCTGTGGCTTTGTCATATATGGCCTATATCATGTTAACATAATGCCTATTTTATCGAGGGTTTTAACATACATGTGTGTTGAATTTTGTCTAAATCTTTTTCTGCACCTATTGAGATGATCATATGATTTTTCTGTTTCAATTTTTTAATATGGTTTATCACATTGATTGATTTCCATAGACTGAAGAATCCTTGCATTCCTGAGATAAATATCATTTGATCATGGTGTATGATCCTTTTAGTGTGCTGTTGGATTCTGTTTGCTACTATTTTGTTGAGGATTTTTGCATCTATGTTTATCCGTGGTATTTGCCTTAGTTTTCTTTCTTTGTGACTTCTTTGTCTGGTTTTGGTATCAGGGTGATGGTGGCCTCATAGAATTAGTTTTGGGAGTGCTCCTCTCTCTGCTATATTTTGGAAGAGTTTGAGAAGGATAGGTTTTATCTCTTCTCTAAAGGTTTGATAGAATTTGCCTGTGAAGCTGTCGGGTCCTGGGCTTTTGGTTGCTGGAAGATTTTTAATCACTGTCTCAATTTCAGTGCTTGTGTTTGGTCTGTTTTTATTTTCTATTTCTTACTGGTTCAGTTTCAGAAGGCTGTTCTTCTCTAAGAATTTGTTCATTTTTCCCAAGTTGTCCATTTTATTGGCATAGAGTTGCTTCTAGTAATCTCTCATGATCCTTTGTATTTCTACAGTGTCAGTTGTTACTTCTCCTTTTTCATTTCTAATTCTATTGATTTGAGTCCTCTCCCTTTTTTTCTTGATGAGTCTGGCTAATGGTTTATCAATTTTGTTTATCTTCTCAAAGAACCAGCTTTTAGTTTTATTGATCTTTGCTATTGTTTCCTTCATTTCTTTTTCATTTACTTCTTATCTGATGTTTATGATATCTTGCCTTCTGCTAACTTTGGTTTTTTTTTTGTTGTTGTTGTTGTTCTTTCTCTAATTGCTTTAGGTGTAAGGTTAGATTGTTTATTTGAGATGTTTCTTGTTTCTGGAGGTAGGATTGTATTGGTATCAACTTCCCTCTTAGAACTACTTTTGCTGTATCTCATAGGTTTTGGGACATCGTGTTTTCATTGTCATTTTTTTCTAGGTAATTTTTGATTTCCACTTTGACTTCTTCAGTGATTCCTTGGTTATTAAGTAGTGTAATGTTTAGTGTCCATGTGTTTGTATTTTTTACAGATTTTTTCCTGTAATTGGTATCTAGGCTCATTGTTTTGTGGTTGGAAGAGATACTTAATATGATTTCAATTTTCTTAAGTTCACCAAGGCTTGATTTGTGACCCAAGATATGATGTATCCTGGAGAATGTTCCATGAGTACTTGAGAAGAATGTTTATTCTATTTTTTTTTTTTTTGGTTGGAATGTCCTATAAATATCAATTTGGTCCATCTTGTTTAATATATAATTTAAAGCTGTGTTTCCTTATTTATTTTCATTTTGGATGATCTGTCCATTGGTGAAAGTGGGGTATTAAAGTCCCCTAGTATGATTGTGTTACTGTAGATTTCCCCTTTTATGGCTGTTACCATTTGCCTTATATATTGAGGTCCTCATATGTTGGGCACATAAATATTTACAATTGTTATATCTTCTTCTTGGATTGATCCCTTGATAAATTTGTAGTGTCCTTCTTTGCCTCTTGTAATAGTCTTTATTTTAGAGTCTTTTTCTCTGTTATGAGAATCACTACTCCAACTTTCTTTGCATTTCCATTTGCATGGAATATTTTTTTCCATCCCCTCACGTTCAGTCTGTACGTGTCCCTAGGTCTGAAGTGGGTCTCTTGTAGACAGCATATGTACGTGCCTTCTTTTTGTATCCATTCAGCCAGTCTACGTCTCTTGCTTGGACCATTTAATCCATTTAAGTTTAAGGTGGTTATCAATATGCATGTTCCTATTACCATTTTCTTATTGTTTTGGGTTTGTTATTTTAGGTCTTTTCCTTGTATTGTGTTTTCTGCCTAGAGAAGTTCCTTTAGCATTTGTTGTAAAGCTGGTTTGGTGGTGCTGAATTCTCTTAGCTTTTGCTTGTCTATAAAGGTTTCAATTTCTGCATGGAATCTGAATGAGATCATGCTGGGTACAGTCATCCTGGTTGTAGTTTCTTCCCTTTAATCACTTTAAATATGTCCTGCCACTCCCTTTTGGCTTATAGAGTTTCTGCTGAATGATCAGCTGTTAACCTTATGAAGATTCCCTTGTATGTTATTTGTTTCTTTTCCCTTGCTGCTTTTAACACTTTTTCTTTGTAGTTAATTTTTGATAGTTTGATTAATAAGTGTCTTCGCGTGTTTCTCCTTGGATTTTTCCTGTGTGGGACTCTCTGCACTTCCTGGACTTGATTAACTATTTCCTTTCCCATATTAGGGTGGTTATCAACTATAATCTTTTCAAATATTTTCTCAGTCCTTCTTTTTCTCTTCTTCTTCTGGAACCCCTATAATTCGAATGTTGGTGCTTTTAATGCTGTCCCAGAAGTCTCTCAGCCTGTCCTCAATTCTTTTCATTCTTTTTTCTTTATTCTTCTCTGCAGTAGTTATTTCCACTATTTTATCTTCCAGGTCACTTATCCGTTCTTCTGCCTCAGTTATTCTGCTATTCATTACTTCTAGAGAATTTTTTATTTCATTTGTTGTGTTGTTCATCTTTGTTGGTTTGATCTTTCATTTTTCTACGTCCTTGTTAAATGTTTCTTGTATTCTCTTCATTCTATTTCTGAGATTTTGGATCATCTTTACTGTCATTATTCTGCATTCTTTTTCAGGTAGACTGCTTATTTCCTCTTGATTTATTTGGTCTGGTGGGTTTTTACCTTGCTCCTTTATCTGATGTGTGTTTCTCTATCTTCTCATTTTGCTTAACTTATTCTGTTTGGTGTCCCCTTTTCACAGGCTGCTGGTTCGTAGTTCCCATTGTTTTTGGTGTCTGTCCCCAGTGGCTAAGGTTGGTTCTGTGGGTTGTGTAGTCTTCCTGGTGGAGGGACTGGTGTCTGTGTTCTGGTGGATGAGGGTGGATCTTGTCTTTCTGGTGGGCAGGACCACGTCTGGTGGTGTGATTTGGGGTGTCGGTGACCTTATGATTTTTGCCAGACTCTCTGTTAATGGGTAGGGTTGTTTTCCTGTCTTGCTATTTGTTTGGCATGGGGAGTCCAGCACTGTAGCTTGCTGCTCATTGAGTGGATCTGGGTCTTAGCATTCAGATGGAGATCTCTGTGAGCACTCTTGCTGTTTGGTATTATGTGGAGCTGGGAGGTCTCTGGTGGACCAATGTCTTGAACTCAGCTCTCCCACCTCAGAGGCTCAGGCCTGACACCCGCCTGGAGCACCAAGTCCCTATCAGCCACATGGCTCAGAAGAAAAGTGAGAAGAAAAGGAAGAAAGAAAGAACGAAGAAAGAAAGAAAGAAAAAAGAAACAAACAAACAAAGAAATTAAGAAAGAAAAAAGAAAGAAGGAAAGAAAAAAGAAAGAAATAAAAACAAGTGAAAAATTTAAAAGTTATTAAAATAAAAATTAAAAACTAATTATTAAAAATTAAAACTAATAAAAAAATAAAAGAAAGAAAGAAAGAAGAGAGCAACCAAACCAAAAAACAAATCTGCCAATGATAAGAAGTGTTAAAAAATATCCTAAAAAAAAGAAAAAAACGGACAGACAGAATCCTAGGTCGAATGGTAAAAGCAAAGCTATATAGAAAAAAGCACACAAGGAAGCATACACATACACACTAATTAAAAGAGAAAAATGGAAAATATATATATATATGTATATATTAAAAAAAGGAGGAAGAGAGCAACCAAATCAATAAACAAATCTACCATTGATAATAAACTCTAAATACTAAACTTTGATAAACATAAAACCAGAAATAAATTAGATGCAGAAAGCAAACCCCAAGTCTACAGTTGCTCTCAAAGTCCACCACCTCAATTTTGGGATGATTCATTGTCTATTCAGGTATTCCACAGATGCAGGGTACATCAAGTTGATTGTGATGATTTAATCCATTGCTCCTGAGGCTGCTGGGAGAAATTTCCCTTTCTCTTCTTTGTTCACACAGCTCCTGGGGTTTAACTTTGGATTTGGTATCCTCCTCTGCTTTAGGTCACCTGCGGGCATCTGTTCTTCGCTCAGACAGGACCGGGTTAAAGTAGCAGCTGATTAGGGGGCTCTGGCTCACTCAGGCCAGGGGGTAGGGATGGTTACGGAATGTGTGGCGAGCCTGAGGCGGCAGAGGCCAGCATGACATTGCAACAGCCTGATGCACACCGTGTGTTCTCTCGGGGAAGTTGCCCCTGGATCACGGGACCCTAGCAGTGGTGATCTGCACAGGCTCCAGGAGGGGAGGTGTGGATAGTGACCTGTACTTGTACACAGGCTTCTTGGTGGCTGCAGCAGCAGCCTTAGAGTTTAATACCCTTCTACGGTGTCCACGCTGATAGCCGCGGCTCACGCCTGTCTCTGTAACTCATTTATGCAGTGCTCTGAATCCCCTCTCCTTGAACACCCCAAAACAATTGTCTCTTGACTCTAGAAAAGTCCAGACATTTTCCTGGACTCCCTCCCAGCTAGCTGTGGTGCACTAGCCCCCTTCGTGCTGTGTTCACCCAGCCAACCCCAGTCCTCTCCCTTGGATCTGTCCTCCAAAGCCCAAGCCTCAGTTCCCAGCCCCCACCCCCCTGGCAGGTGAGCAGAGAAGCCTCTCAGGCTGGTGAGTGCTTGTCAGCACCAATCGTCTGTGCTGAAGTCTCTCCACTTTGTACTCTGCACCCCTGTTGCTGTGCTCTCCTCTATGGCTCCTAAGCGTTCCCCCCATCAGCCCCCATCTCTGCCAGTGAAGGAGCTTCCTAGTGTATGGAAACTTTTCCTCCTTCACAGCTCCCTCCCAGAGGTGCCAGTCCTGTCCCTATTCTTTTGTCTCTGTCTTTTCTTTTTTCTTTTGCCCTACCCAGGTACATGGGGAGTTTCTTGCATTTTGGGAAGTCTGAGGTCTTCTTCCAGCATTCAGTAGGCGTTCTGTAGGAGTTGTTCCACATGTAGATGTATTTCTGATGTATTTGTGGGGAGGAAGGTGATCTCCACGTCTTACTCCTCTGCCATCTTGAAGGTCTACGCCTAAGTTGTTTTCTTTAGTACTGGTTGAATTACTTTTATGGGAGTCAGAATTAAGAGACTCATGAAGAGAGGGAGAGCTTATAACAATATAAAAGCATAGAGATCTTAAATGATCTATGATATTTATTAATCAGTATCAGGGGCACTAGGATGTATTATAGGCTTTATTCTTATTCTATTTTATTATAATTAATTTATTTTTTGAGTGTGTATATGTTAATTTTTGTTGTTAATAATAATTCCCTTAACTCCAAAATCTCTTTGGTTTAAAATGTAATACTATTTTTGAATAAAACTTTAAAATCATACACAAAAGAGATGAGTTGTTTCCATAGGTTTACTTTCTGAAAATTTTTTACTATTGATGACAATTATCTAGAGGGGTATTGGAGAGTTTGACAATATATTTTTATAATCTCAACCTAAATTGAACTTCATCTTATTGAGAAAAATCAATATGGATTAGAAAATGTATTTAGTTTCAGCACTCTCCATAAGGGCTTTCACATAGTATGATATTAATAAATCAATATTTTCTAATGAACATAAATGATACAAATTTATTAATTGTGTTTGGCTTAATATTGAAAAGCTTTGCTGCAGAAATATCACATATATTATTCAGGAAAATGATGTTTCTTCTTTTTATTAAGTGAAACACACATTTTAAATCACCCTAAATGGACTCTTAAGTGTGAAATTCTCAAGAGAAAGGGGGGTAAAAAGAATATTAAGAGATGAAATTCAATTTTGAAAAAGTAAATAAAGAGAAAAAAATGGGTAGGTTTTCTCAAATTTTAACTACCCAGAAGTTTTGTAGCATTGCCTAATTCTCCTCTTTTGGCAATGGAATTATCAATACAATAGAAAATAATGTGCATTTGAAAGCTCATATTTAGCTGTTGGGGGGAAATCTTGAGATAATATATATGAAATCTCCTAGTTCAGTTCATGCACATACTTGCTGAAAATATTTCCCTTTTTCTAAATTTCTTGACATTTATTATAGTATAAATGATGCAAAATAAACTGCATATGTTTAAATTGTATAATTAGATAAATGTGACACATATATACACCTGGGAAAGCATCACCACACTCAAGAAAATATATATAATCATCACCTCTGAAAGTTTCCTTCTGCCCCTTGTAATACCTCCTTCCTACCCTTATCCACACATCCACTCTCCACCTATTCTCATCCTCAGTCAACCACTAGTCTGTTCTCTGTTATTATTGATGAGTTTGAATTTTGTGTAAATTTATCAATGGAATTAAATATTATGTACTTTTTTGGTCTGGTTTCTTTCACTCAGCATAATTATTTGGAGGTTTATCCATGTTGTTGCATGTAGCTATAGTTCAATTATTCTATTTTGTTTCTGTTGAATATTTCTTTCTATGAAAATATCACAATTTATTTACCCATTTGCTTTGTCCATTTTTAAAATTTTAATTATTCTAATAGTCATGTAGTGGTATCATATTATAGATTTTTTTTGCATTTTCTTAATAACTAGTGAGTCTGAATATGTTTTCATGCTATTATTTAACATCCATATGTCTTCTTTGATAGAGTATCTGAACTAAGTTTTGAACATTTTTAATTGGGTAATCTAATTGAGATTTGAGAGACTTACCTTTATATGCAGGATGAAATTCCTTTAAGATATATGTGATTTACAAATATTTTCTCCAAATCTGTGATTTGTCTTTTTATTTATTTTACAGGAAATTAAAATATTGAAGACCAGAAGTTCTGTATTTTTTAAGTCAAACATAAATGTTTAGTGTATTTTTTTTCATTGTAGTTAAATTCACATAACTTAAAATTAACCATTTTAAAGTAAGCAATGCAGTGGCAGTTAGTACATGCATGATGTTAGGCAACCATTAACTCTGTCAAATTCCAAAATATTTTCATAATCACCAAAGGAGAACCTGGACACATTAACCAATCATTCTACATTCCCCACTCCCTCCAACTCCTGGCAACCACTAATTTGTTTTCTCTCTGTATGCACTTACCTATCCTAGATGTTTCATATAAATGAAGACATATGATATATGGTTTTTTAATGTATTGCTTCATTTAACATATTGTTTTGCTGTTCATCCACGTTGTAGCGTGTGCTGGTATTTTATTTGTTTTTATAGCTGAATTATATTCCATTGTATGGGTATATCATATTTTATTTATTAATTCACTCATTGATAAACTTTTAGGTTGTTTCCATCTTTTGGCTATTGAGAATACTGCTGCTATTAACTTTCGTGTACAAGTATTTGTTTAAATACAAGTTTTCAATTTGGGAGAGTATATAATTAGGAATGGTATTGTTAGGTCATATGGTAATTCTCTGTTTAATATTTTTAGTGACCACCAACATTTGCAATTTTCTATTTTTTTGGATAATATATATTGTAATTGGTGTAAAGGAGTATCTCATTGTGGATTTGATTTGTGCTTCTCTAATAACTAATTATGATGAGCCTCATTTCATGTGCTTGATGACCATTAGTATATCTTCTTTGGAGAAATGTATAAGTCTTTTGTCTATTTGTTTAAATTGAGTTGTTTATTTGTTTTTGAGTTATGAGTTCTTCATATATTCTGTATACCATACCATTTACAGATATATGATATGCCAATAATTCAATTCAGCAGGTTGTTTTATTTTTTTAATTCTCTTGTTAGTGTCCTTTGATGCACAGGCATTCTTAATTTTGATGAAGGCAAATTTATTTTCATTTTTCTTTTGTTGTTCATGTTTTAGGTGTTATATACAAGAATCCACTGCAAAACTAAAGGTCATCAAGATTTGCCCTGTTTTCGTCTGAGTTTTACAGTTTTAGCTCTTGCATTTAGATCTTTGACCCCTTTTGTGTTAATTTTTGTATATGCTGTAAACTAGGAATCCAACTTTATTATTTTGCCTGTGAAGATCCCATTGTCCAAGCACCATTCTTAAGGAGAATATACTTGTACTATTATCAAAGATAGTTGACAGTAGATGTATGGGTTTATGTATAGACACTAAATTATATTCCATTAGTCTATACATATGTCTATCCACAGGCTAGAACCACACACTTTTGATTATTATTGCTTTGTACTAAATTTTGTAAGTGGGGAGTGTAAGTCTTCCAACTTTGTCCCTCTTTTTCAAGATTGTTGTGGCTATTCAGGCTCTCTTGCATTCAATATGAACTTTAAGATTGGCTTTTTCATTTCTGCAAAAATACTGTTGAAACTCTGATAAGCATTGCATTGTATCTGTAGATAACGTTGTATAGTAGTGTTATTTTAACAATTTTAAGTTTTCCAATCAATGAACATGGGATATCATTCCACTTCTTTAGGTCTTCTTTAACTTATTTCAGCAATATTTTGTAGTTTTCAGTGTACACATCTTATATCTCCTTGGTTAAAGTTATTTCTATGACTTTTTTTTTTTTTGATCCCATTGGCAATGGCAATGTTTACTTAAATTCAGTGTCTGGATTCTTCATTGCTAGTGTGTAAAAATGCAGTTGATTTTTGTGTGTTGATATTGTACCCTGCCCTTTTGTTGGGTTTATTTATTAGCTTAATTCCTTGTGTGTGTGTGTGTGTGTGTGTGTGTGTGTGTGTGTGTTGATTCTGAGTTTTTCTTTATAAGACTATTTCAGCTGCAAACAGAGATAATATTATATATTCCTTTCCAATTTAGAACCTTATTTCTTTTTCTAGCCCATTACTCTGTCTAGAACATTTAGCAAAAATTAAAATAGGAGTGGCTAATGTGGGCAACCCTTGCATCTTCCTGATCTTAGGGAAAAAGCTTTCAGACTTTCTCCATTGTGAATCATGTTAGTTGTGGGTTCCCCATGAATGCCTTTTCCTCTCAGTCTGTTGAGTATTTTTATCATGAAAGTATGTTGGATTTTGTCAAAATATTTTACTGCACCAACTGAAATGACAGTGTGATTTATTTTCATATGCTGAAACACCTTGCATCCCTGGAATAAATCCCAATTTGTCACAGTATGTAATAATTTTAATTTGCTGTTGCATTCACTTTGCTAGTATTTTGTGCAGGGGACTTTACATCCAAATTCATAGGAAATATTGGTCCATAGTTTTCTTCTTTGTGTGATATCTTTGTATGGTTTTTGTAACAGGGTAATGCTGGCATCATAAAATGAGTTAGGCAGTATTTGTTCCTCTTCAATTTTTTTGGAAGTGTTTGAGAAGGATTCATGTTAGTTTTTTTTTAAGACAAATTCTTTGTAGTAGAATCTCTGGACCACAATATAGGCACATTTTAAGTTCTGTTATACAATGCCATATTGATATCCAGAAATGTTTCATCAATATGGTCTTCCAAATATTAAATGGTGGTGTCCAGTTAAATGCACTTATCAAATTATGAAATCTAATTATATACAAGTTAAACCTTCTTTCTCATTATGGGAAGAAAAGCTTTTTTTTCTACTAGTAAAAACAAGTTGAATATAACTGA
Source organism: Balaenoptera acutorostrata (assembly GCF_949987535.1). Classification (NCBI taxonomy): domain Eukaryota; kingdom Metazoa; phylum Chordata; class Mammalia; order Artiodactyla; family Balaenopteridae; genus Balaenoptera; species Balaenoptera acutorostrata. The sequence goes on from NC_080085.1 coordinate 70,019,297, forward strand.
ATAATTATTTCAGGAAAATTGTCTTTCTCATTATGGGATGAAAAGCTTAACTCTTCACTGGTAAAAATAAGTTGAAGCATAATTAACTACATATTTCAGGAAGGTTGTCCTTAATATAAGCTTTGGAGATGGACATACTTGGATTCATGTCTTGGGACTGGCATTTGCTAACTATAATTTGGGGAAAGTTAAAGAACTTCAACTTAACAATGTCCTTATTCACAATGGAGAGTTTCTAAGCCATTTTTAAGGGGTGTCAGGGAGTACTATATCAGTACTATATCACATTTTACTATTTGTAAAATTATTAGTGGTATTATTTGAATATATTAATCTCTCAATGCATAGATATTGTTGTTGCATTGAGTATTCTAAAATCATATCGGTAGCAAATACTCTAGTCTGCCTCTTTAAGAAATTTATATTGGCTCAGTGAATTACTGGGGGTTAAGATATCCAGTTATATTTTACTGAAAATGGTGAATTCTAGCATAAGGCACTAATATTATTTAGGCAATTTAATTTACTATGATCTAGATACTTGTGCTTACCAACTGAATGGCTCACGGTTGGATTATTTGACATATGTGGAAAACCTCACAGAGACAGCTCTTCATATAGGAAATTTAGATCTTTGTAAACATGAAGCTTAACATTTTCCCTTTAAATTCTGAAGTCTCCTCTCTTGGGTTTCATAATTGACTTACAGTTCATAAAGATGAGACCAATAGCTATAGTATTTTCAGCATAGAAAAGAATATACAGTAAATATTTTCTTTTCTTAACAATGGCAAATGACTAAACTACCCAAAACAATCTACAGATTAAATGTAATCCCTATCAAACTACCAATGGCAATTTTTACAGAGTTAGAACAAAACATTTTATAATTTGTATAGAAACAGAAAAGACTCCAAATAGCCAAAGCAATCTTGAGAAAGAAAAATGGAGCTAGAGGAATCAGGCTCCCTGACTTCAAACTATACTACAAAGCTACAGTTGTCAAGAGAGTTTGGTACTGACACAAAAACAGAAATATAGATCAATGGAACAGGATAGAAAGTCCAGAGAGAAACCCATGCACATATGGTCACCTTAGTTTTGATAAAGGAGGCAAGAATACACAATGGAGAAAAGACAGCCTCTTCGATAAGTAGTGCTGGGAAAACTGGAGAGCTACACATAAAAGAATTAAATTAGAACACTTCCAAACACCATACAAAAAATAAACTGAAAATGGAGTAAAGATCTAAATGTAAGACCACACACTATAAAACTCTTAGAGGAAAACATAGGCAGAACACTCTATGACATAAATCACAACAAGATCCTTTTTAACCCACCTCCTAGAGAAATGGAAATAAAACCAAAAATAAACAAATGGAACTTAATGAAACTTAAAAGCTTTTGCACAGCAAAGGAAACCATAAACAAGATGAAAAGACAACCCTCAGAATGGGAGAAAATACTTGCAAATGTAGCAACTGACAAAGGATTAATCTCAAAAATATACAAGCAACTCATGCAGCTCAATATCAAAAAAACAAAAAACACAATCCAAAATTGGGCAGAAGATCTAAAGAGACATTTCTCCAAAGAAGATATACAGATTGCCAACAAACACATGAAACGATGCTCAACATCAGTAATCATTAGAGAAATGCAAATCAAAACTACATTGAGGTATCACCTCACACTGGTCAGAATGACCATCCTCAAAAAATCTACAAACAATAAAGGCTGAAGTGGGTGTGGAGAAAAGGGAACCCTCCTGCACTGTTGGTGGGAATGTAAACTGATACAGCCACTATGGAAAACAATATGGAGGTTCCTTAAAAAATTACAAATAGAACTACCATATGACCCAGCAATCCCATTACTGGGCATACACTCTGAGAAAACCATAATTCCAAAAGAGTCATGTTCCACAATGTTCACTGTAGCACTATTTACAATAGCCAGGACATGGAAGCAACCTAAGTGTCCATCATCAGATGAATGGATAAAGAAGATGTAGTACATATATACAATGGAATAGTACTCAGCCGTAAAAAGAAAGAAAATTGAGTTATTTGTAGTGAGGTGGATGAACCTAGAGTCTGTCATACAAAGTGAAGTAACTCTGAAAGATAAAAACAAATACTGTGTGCTAACACACATATGGAGTTAAAAGAAAAAGTTTTTGATGAACCTAGGCACAGGAATACACACGCAGACCTAGAGATAGAACTTGAGGACACAGGGAGGGTGAAGGGTAAGCTGGGACGAAGTGAGAGAGTAGCTTTGATATATATACACTATCAAATGTAAAATAGATAGCTAGTGTGAAGCAGTTACATAGTACAGGGAGATCAGGTCGATGCTTTGTGACCACCTAGAGAGGTGGGATAAGGAGGGTGAGAGGGAGATGCAAGAGGGAGGGTATATGGTAATATATGCATACATATAGCTGATTCACTTTGTTATACAGTAGAAACAAAAACAACACTGTAAAGCAATTATACTCCAATAAAGATGTTAAAAAAGCAAACAAAACACACACACAAAACAACAACAACAACAAGTAACAATGGCAATATTACTTTCAATACATAAATGCCAAGTAAAAATATTTAAATATTTGAGTTAATGCCTTAGTTGTGAACCATTTCTAGAATGCCTATACAGAATAATTGTATTCTAATTTAATAATAAGTGTTGTCCTGATATTATCTACAGTAATTTATGGATAATTGTTTCATCTTAAAAAGAACTAATATATAGTGTGCTACTATAAAATGAGACAGTATGTAATCTCAGTGATGTACTTAAATGCTATCTGTTTAAAAATCCATTGGATATTTACACTAAATATACTTGTGGGATTGCTGAATTTATATTTTAGCACCAGTTAAGCAAAACCTTATTTAAGACTGTCTACATACCCAAAAATATGCTAGGTGTTAAATGGGTACAAAAAAATCATAAGCAGTTATTGTTCATAAGAAACTTATGTTTCATTTAAGAATGCAAGGCATAAACAAATGGAACAATTACAGCAGTAAGGATTAAATTCCAATTACTTATTATATGTTGTGGTAAGAAATCTATGTTATATGCCCAGAAGTGGGATTGCTGGGTCATATAGTAGATCTATTATTAATTTTTAACGAACGTCCTTACTGTTCTCCATAATGGCTCTATCAATTTACACTCCCACCAACTGTGAAGAGTGTTCCCTTTTCTCCACACCCTCTCCAGCATTTTTTTTAACATCTTTATTGGAGTATGATTGCTTTACAATGGTGTGTTAGTTTCTGCTTTATAACAAAGTGAATCAGTTATACATACACATATGTTCCCATATCTCTTCCCTCTTGCATCTCCCTCCCTCACAACCTCCCTATCCCACCCCTCTAGGTGGTCACAAAGCACCGAGCTGATCTCCCTCTGCTATGCGGCTGCTTCCCACTAGCTATCTATTTTACATTTGGTAGTGTATATATGTCCATGCCACTCTCTCACCCTGTCATATCTTACCTTTCCCCCTCCCCATATCCTCAAGTCCATTCTCTAGTAGGTCTGTGGCTTTATTCCCGTCTTGCCACTGGGTTCTTCAGGACCTTTTTTTTTTTTTCCTTAGATTCCATATATATGTGTTAGCATACTGTATTTGTTTTTCTCTTTCTGACTTACTTCACTCTGTATGACAGACTCTAACTCCATCCACTTCAATACAAATACCTCCATTTCGTTCCTTTTTATAGCTGAGTAATATTCCATTGTATATATGTGCCACATCTTCTTTATCCATTCATCTGATGATGGACACTTAGGTTGCTTCCATGTCCTGGCTATTGTAAATAGAGCTGCAATGAACATTTTGGTACATGACTCTTTTTGAATTATGGTTTTCTCAGGGTATATGCCCAGTAGTGGGATTGCTGGGTCGTATGGTAGTTCTATTTTTAGTTTTTTAATGAACATCCATACTGTTCTCCATAGTGGCTATATCAATTTACATTCCCACCAACAGTGCAAGAGTGTTCCCTTTTCCCCACACCCTCTCTAGCATTTATTGTTTCTAGATTTTTTGATGATGGCCATTCTGACTGGTGTGAGATGATATCTCATTGTAGTTTTGATTTGCATTTCTCTAATGATTAACGATGTTGAGCATTCTTTCATGTGTTTGTTGGCAATCTGTATACCTTCTGAGAAAACTATAATTCAAAAAGAGACATGTACCACAATGTTCATTGCAACACTTATTACAAAAACCGGGACATGGAAGCAACCTTAGTGTCCATCGACAGATGAATGGATAAAGAAGATGTGACACATATATACAATGGAATATTACTCAGCCATAAAAAGAAACAAAATTGAGTTATTTGTAGTGAGGTGGATGGACCTAGACTCTGTCATACAGAGTGAAGTAAGTCAGAAAGAGATAAACAAATACCATACACTAACACATATATATGGAATCTAAAAAAAATGGTTCTGATGAACCTAGGGGAAGGACAAGAATAGACACAGAGGTAGAGAATGGACTTGAGGACACAGGAGGTAGAAGCGTAAGCTGGGATGAAGTGAGAGAGTAGCATTGACATGTATACACTACCAAATGTAAAATAGATAGCTCATGAGAAGCAGCTGCACAGCACAGGGAGATCAGCTCGGTGGTTTTTGACCACCTAGAGTGGTGGGATAGGGAGTGGGGAGGGAGGTGTAAGAGGGACAGGATATGTGGATATATCTATATATATATAGCTGATTCACTTTGTTATACAGCAGAAACTAACACACCATTGTAAAGCAATTATACTCCAATAAAAATTTTAAAAAATAAATCTATGTTAATAGTGGCTTATAAAAAGGAAAAGTATAGTTTATACTAAAGTAAATTCTGGAAAGATTCTGTAGGAAGAATGGGGATTCAGCTAGAACTTGAAATATTAATATATTTTAAATATTGGGGGTTGAAGGAAGGTATTCAGCCTTAAGAACAGGGTGATTAAGGCATAGAGATGGTAATTAGCATGAAATGCATGAGAAACTTTATCTGACTAGATAAGACAGCTTGCTTTGGAGGTGAGTGTGAAATACAGTTAAATAGAAATGATGGAATAAGAAGAAAATGGGCCTTAAAAATGAACAAAATTTTTGATTTTTTTATATTTAACAAGGACTCACTATAGCTTCTTGAGCAGAAAAATTACTTGAAGAGAGGGTATGGACTGAACATTTTTGTCCCTTCAGAATTCATATGTTGAAACCTATTCCCCAACATGATGTTGTTTAGAGATGGAGCTTTTGGGAGGTGGTTAAATCATGAGGGCAGTTTTCAGGAATAAAGATTAGTACCTTTGTAAAAGAAGCCATAGGCAGATCCCTGTTCCTTTTGCCATAAGAGGAGGCAGTGAAAATGTAGCCATCTATGAACCAGAAAATGGGTTTTCATCAGACATTATCTGTCAGCAATATAAAATTGGATTTCTCAGACACAAAAACTATGAAAAATAAATTTCTGTTGTTCACAAGCTACCCAATCTATTGTATTTTTGTTATAGAAGCCTGAACAGACTATGACTGGGAGTTTTCTTTTTAGGAAAATTTTTCTAGCAATTATGATTAGACTTCAGGGAGCCATGTGTTATGCCAGGTTCAATACTGTAATAATTAATATTCCAACAACTCTGAATATCAATGATCTATCTTAAACTTTGGAACAGATGGTAACTGAATTTTATGTTATATAATTCAAATAATTTGGGAAGATGGTGAGTAAAATTATTTTGGTGTTATTTGGTTCTTTCTCTAGATTATTACTTCGATCACACACTATATATAGTAGGCTACAGATTTTATTCAATGCCCCTTTTAAAATAAGGGCAGTGAGTCATATGTTTTCATTTTAATAGCATCTGAAGGACCATCTTTTATATCCCTATAGGAAAATGCCCATTATGGAAATACAATAATGCATTTTAATAACATAGATGATCCATAAGAATATGTTACTTATTGTGACCATCTGAAAAAATGCAATTCAAGCTGTGGCAGAAAAATAACTCTATTTGACATCATTCTAAACAGGAGGTCTGAACTCATTGGAACTTTATATATGCACAAACAGTTCCTAGAACAATAGAAAACTATGTAGGCTTATGTAGGCAAACACTACTGTGTAAGGCACATGTTGGCCTTCTTACCACCCACTGAAAATTAAAAGTCAGTTTAGATGTTTGTACAAAGATAATTTCTTGTTGAATTAGCTTGTAAAGAGGAAAAATTAATAAAGAAATAATCTTGAAACAGGTCTTTCAATACTTTGGTTACTGTTTTGTTTGTTTGTTTTTAATATACAATGTAAACTGAGTATGAAGAAAATAAACAGTTTCAGTAACAGTAGGGGGAAAATAAAATAAACTATAGCTTCAGAGCTGTCTAAACAGAATCAAATAAATAAAATGTTTGACAAGGGAAATTATGCATTGTAAACATTGCCAGAATTACATTCTAAGGGCAAAGCTGGGAACAATGGCATGTAGTAGAAACTAGATTTGCTGATTCCTAGAAAATTGGCTCAGAATTCAGTTCATTCTCCTCTTCCTTTTCCTTTCTAAATTGCCAGTAACAAATTTGGTCACTGAGGGCAAGAGAACTAAATCATAATCTGTGCCACTCTATGGCTGAGTTCCAAATAACTTAGGGAAATGGCAGTAGGAGTGGTGACAAGGACTCTCTCACTTGAGAAATTTGGCACCACTCCCTTTCAGGAGCGTTTAGTATGCTGCATGTGGGAACAATTGGAGGCAGCCAAAGAAGCCACAGACCCCAAGGGAAATCGGCAAAAAGAATTAGGTCAGAGACCTTCAAGATGGCAGAGGAGTAAGACGTGGAGATCACCTTCCTCCACACAAATGCATCAAAAATACATCTACATGTGGAACAATTCCTACAGAACACCTATTGAATGCTGGCAGAAGACCTCAGACTTCCCAAAAGGCAAGAAAATCCCCACTTACCTGGGTAGGGCAAAAGAAAAAAGAAAAAAACAGAGACAAAAGAATAGGGATGGGAACTGTACCTCTGGGAAGGAGTTGTGAAGGAGGAAAAGTTTCCACACACTAGGGAGTCCCTTCACTGGTGAGGAAGGGGGCTGGTTGGGGAAGAAGCTTCAGAGCCATGGAGGTGAGTGCAGCAACAGGGGTGCAGAGGGCAAAGCAGAGAGATTCTCACACAAAGGATCAGTGCCAACCAGCACTCACCAAACTGAGATGTTTGTCTGCTCACCCACCGGGGCGGGTGTGGGCTGGGAGCTTAGGCTCAAGCTTCAGAGGTCAGACCCCAGGGAGAGGGCTGGGTTTGACTGCATAAAGACAGCCTGAAAGGGGACAGCTACCTGGGGTGGAGTCCAGGAAAAATCTGGACCTGCTGGAGAGGCAAGAGACCTTTGTTTCAGGGTACACGAGGAGAGGGCATTCCTTCCCAGTGTGCCCACAGAAGGCAGAGCAATGCCTAAGCAAGCTCCAGAGAGAGGCATGTGTCGCAGCTCTCAGCTTGGACCCCAGAGACAGGAGTGAAACGCTAAAGCTTCTGCCACTGACACCAAGAATCCTGTGTGCAAGCACAAGTCACTATCCACACCCAACCCCCGGGAGCCTGTGCCACATGCCACTGCCAGGGTCCCATGATCCAGAGACAACTTCCCCAGGAGAACAGAAGGCGCACCTCAGGCTGATGCAATGTCACGCTGGCCTCTGCCACTGCAGGCTCGCCCTGCATTCCAATTATGACTACTGTACCCCTCCCTCTCCCTGGCTTGAGTGAGCAAGAGCACAGTAATCAACTGCTGCTTTAACTCCCTCCTGTCTGAGTGGGGAAAAGACCCCGAGGGTGGCCTAAATGCAGAGGCAGGGTGAAAACCAAGGCTGAACACCAGGAGCTGTGAGAACAAAGAAGAGAAAGGGAAATTTATCCGTGAAGCCTCAGGAGCAGAGATTAAATTCCCACAATCAACTTGATAAACCCTGCATCTGTGGTATACATGAATAGACAACAAATCTTCCCAAAATTGAGAAGGTGGTCTATAGGAGCAACTGTAGAACTGGGGTTTGCTTTCTGTCTCTGATTTGTTTTTGGTTTTATGTTTATCTTTGCTTAGCTTTTAGTGCTTGTTATCATCTGTGGATTTGTTTATTGTTTTGGTTACTCTCTTCCTTTTTTAAGTTTTATTATTTTTATTTTATTATATTTTTATTTTTTTAACACTTTTTTCCTTTTTTAATTTTTGTGAGTGTGTATGTGTATGTTTCTTTGTGTGATTTTGTCTGTTTAGGTTTGCATTTACCATTTGGTTTGGGGTTCTATTTGTTTGTATTTTTTTTCTTACTTTTCTTCTGAGCCATGTGGCTGGCAGGGTCTTGGTGCTCCAGCCGGGTGTTGGGCCTGAGACCCCGAGGTGGCTGACTCCAGCACACTGGACAAGCAGAGACCTCCCAGCACCATCTGATATCAATTGTCCTGAGTTCTCCCAGAGATCTCTGCCCCAACACAAAGACACAGCTCCACCCAAGGGCCAGCAAGCCCCATTCCTGGAAGCCCTGTGCCAAAAAACTAGCAAGACAGGAATACAACCACAGCCATTAGCAGAGAGGCTTCCAAAAGACATACTAACTTCTCAGATACCCCAAAACACACCACCATAGTGGTCCTGCCCACCAGAAAGACAAGATCCAGCCCCACCCACCAGAACACAGGCACCAGTCCCCTCCAACAGGAAGCTGACACAAGCAAATGAACCAACCTCACCAACTGGGGGCAGACACCAAAAACAATGGGAACTAAGAACCTGCAGCCTGCAACCAGGAGACGCAAAACACAGTAAGTTAAGCAAAATGAGAAGACAGAGAAATACACAGCACATGAAGGAGCAAGGTAAAAACCCACCAGACCAAACAAATGAATAGGAAAGAGGCAGTCTACCTGAAAAATAATTCAGAGTAATGATAGTAAAGATGATCCAAAATCACTGAAATACAATGGAAAAAACAAAGAAACGTTTAACTAGGACCTAGAAGAACTGAAAAGCAAAAAAAAAAATTATCAACAACACAATAAATGAAATTAAAAATACCCTAGAAAGAATCAATAGCAGAATAACTGAGGCAGAAGAAGGGATAAGAGGCGTGGAAGATAAAATAGTGGAAATTACTGCCGCAAAGCATAATAAAGAAAAAAGAAAGAAAAGAATTGAGGACAGTCTCAGAGATGTCTGGGACAATATTAAACACACCAACATTCGAATTATAAGTGTCCCAGTAGAAGAAAAGAAAGAGAGGGTCTGAGAAAATATTTGAAGAGATTATACTCAAAAATGTCCCTAACATAGGAAAGGAAAGAGTCAAGCAAGTCCAGGAAGTGCAGAGAGTCCCATACAGGATAAATCCAAGGAGAAACACGTCAAGACACATATTAATCAAACTATCAAAAATTACATACAAAGAAAAAGTATTAAAAGCAGCAAGGGAAAAGCAACAAATAACATACAAGTGAATCCCCATAAGGTTATCAGCTGACCTTTCAGCAGAAACTCTGCAAGCCAGAAGGGACTGGCAGGACATATTTAAAGTGATGAAAGGGAAACACCTACAACCAAGACTACTCTAGCCAGCAAGGATCTCATTCACATTCAATGGAGAAATTAAAATCTTTACAGACAATTGAAAGTTAAGAGAATTTAGCACCACCAAACCACCTTTACAACAAATGTTAAAGGAACTTCTCTAGGCAGGAAACACAAGAGATGGAAAAGACCTACAATAACAAACCCCAAAAAACTTAAAAAATGGTAATAGGAAAATATATATCGATAATTACCTTAAATGTAAATGGATGAAATGCTCCAACCAAAAAACACAGACTGACTGAATGGATACAAAAACAAGACGCATATATATGCTGTCTATGAGAGACGAACTTCTGACCTAGGAATACATACAGACTGAAAGTGATGGGATGGAAAAAGGTATTACATACAAATAGAAATAAAAAGAAAGCTGGAGTAGCAATACTCATGGCAGACAAAATAGACTTTAAAATAAGACTATTATAAGAGGCAAAGAAGGACACAACATAATGATCAAGAGATCAATCCAAGAAGAAGATATAACAATTGTAAATATTTATGCACCCAACATAGGAGCACCTCAATACATAATGCAAATACTAACAGCCATAAAAGAGGAAATTGACAAACACAATAGTAGTAGGGGAATTTAACACCCCACTTTCACCAATGGACAGATCATCCGAAATGAAAATAAATAAGGAAACACAAGCCTTAAATGATATGTTAGACCAGATGAACTTAATAGATATTTATAGGACATTCGATCCAAAATCAAAAGAATAAATTTTCTTCTCAAATGCCCATGGAACATTCAACGGGATAGATCATATCTTGGGTCATAAAACAAGCCTTGGTAAATTTAAGAAAATTGAAATTGTACCAAGTATCTTTTATAACCGCAATGCTATGAGACTAGATACCAATTACAGGAAAATAAAAACTATAAAATATACAAATACATTGCGTATAAACAATACGCTACTAAATAACCAAGAGTTCACTGAAGAAATCAAAGAGGAAATCAAAAAATACCTAGAAACAAATTAAAATGAAACCACAGCTGCCCAAAACCTATGAGATACAAAAAAAGCAGCTCTAAGAGGGAAGTTTATAGCAATAAAATCCTACCTCAAGAAACAAGAAACATCTCAAATAAACAACCTAATCTTACACCTAAAGCAATTAGAGAAAGAACAAAAAACACCCCAAAGCTAGCAGAAGGAAAGAAATCATAAACATCAGATAAGAAGTAAATGAAAATGAAATGAAGGAAACAATAGCAAAGATCAATAAAACTAAAAGCTGTTTCTTTCAGAAGATAAACAAAATTGATAAACAATTAGCCAGACTCATCGAAAAAAAGGGAGAAAACTCAAATCAACAGAATTAGAAATGAAAAAGGAGAAGTAATAACTGACACTGCAGAAATACAAAGCATCATGAGAGACTACTACAAGCAACTATATGCCATTAAAATGGACAACCTGGAAGAAATGAACAAATTCTTAGAAAACCACAACCTTCTGAGACTGAACCAGGAAGAAATAGAAAATATGAAAAGTCCAATCACAAGCACTGAAATTGAAAATGTGATTAAACTCTTCCAACAAGGAAAAGCCCAGGACTAGATTGCTTCACAGGTGAATGCTAACAAATATTTACAGAAGAGCTAAGACCTATCTTTCTCAAACTCTTCCAAAATACAGCAGAGGGAGGAACACTCCCAAACTCATTCTATGAAGCCACCATCGGCCTGTTACCAAAACAAGACAAAGCTGCCACAAAAAAAGAAAACTACAAGCCAGTATCACTGATGAACAGAGATGCGAAAATCCTCAACAGAATACTAGAAAACAGAATCCAACAGCACATTAAAAAGAACACACACCATGTTCAAGTGGAGTTTATCCCAGGAATGCAAGGATTCTTCAATATATGCAAATCAATCAGCGTGATACACCATATTAACAAATTGAAGGATAAAAAGCATGCTATAATCTCAATAGATGCAGAAAAAGCTTTTGACAAAATTCAACACCCATTTATGATAAAAACTCTCCAGAAATTGGACATAGAGGGAACCTATCTCAACATAATAAAGGCCCTATATGGCAAACACACAGCCAACATCATTCTCAGTGGTGAAAAACTGAAACCATTTCCTCTAAAATCAGGAGCAAGACAAGGGTGCCCAATCTCACCACTATTATTCAACACAGTTTTGGAAGTATTAGCCACGGCCTTCAGAGATGAAAAAGAAATAAAATAATCTAAATTGGAAAAGAAGAAGTAAAACTGTCACTGTTTGCAGATGACATGATACTATACATAGAGTGTCCTAAAGATGCTACTAGAAAACTACAAGAGCTAATCAATGAATTTGGTAAAGTAGCAAGACAGAAAACTAATGCACAGAAATCTCTTACATTCCTATACACTAACGAAAAAAATGTGAAAGAGAAATTAAGGAAACACTCCCCTTTACCATTGTAACAAAAAGAATAAAATAGTTAGGAATACACCTACCTAAGGAGACAAAAGTCCTGTGCGCAGAAAACTGTAAGAGACTGATGAAGGAAATTAAAGAAGATACAAACAGATGGAGAGACATACCATGATCTTGGATTGGAAGAACAAATATTGTGAAAATGACTGTATTAACCAAAGCAAGCTACAGATTCAATGAAACATCAATCAAGCTACCAATGGCATTTGCCACAAAGCTAGAACAAAATATTTTACAATTTGTATGAAAACACAAAAGACCCCGAATAGCCAAAGCAATCTTGAGAAAGAAAAATAGAACGGGAACAATCAGGCTCTTTCACTTCAGACTATACTACAAAGCTACAGTAATCAAGACAGTATGGTACTGGCACAAATACAGAAATATAGATCAGTGGAACAGGATAGAAAGCCCAGAGATAAACCCACACACATATGGTCATCTTATTTTTTAGAAAGGAGACAAGAATATACAATGGAGAAAAGACAGCATCTTCAATAAGTGGTGCTGGGAAAACTGGACAGCTACATGTAAAAGAATGAAATTAGAACACTTCCTAACACCATGCACAAAAACAATCTCAAAATGGATTAAAGACCTAAATGTAAAGCCAGACACTATAAAACTCTGAGAGGGAAACATAGGCAGAACACTCTATGACATAAATCACAGGAAGGTCCTTTTTGTCCCACCTCCTCGAGAAATGGAAATTAAAACAAAAATAAACAAATGGAACCTAATGAGACCTAAAATCTTTGCACAGAAAACAAAACCATAAACAAGACGAAAAGACAGCCCTCAGAATGGGAGAAAATATTTGCAAACAAAGCAACTGACAAAGGATTAATCTCCAAAATATACAAGCAGCTCATGCAGCCCAATATCAAAGAAAACAACCCAGTCCAAACATGGGCAGAAGACCTAAATAGAAATTTCTCCAAAGAAGATATATGGATTGCCAACAAACACATGAAAGGATGCACAACATCCCTAAGCATTAGACAAATGCAAATCAAAACCACAATGTGGTATCACCTTACACCCGTCAAAATGGCCATCATCAAAAATCTACAAGCAATAGATGCTGGAGAGAGTGTGTAGAAAAGGGAACTCTCTTGAACTGTTGGGAATGTAAACTGATACAGCCACTATGGAGAACAGTATGGAGGTTCCTTAAGAAACTAAATATAGAACTACCATACAACCCAGCAATCCCACTACTGTGCATAAACCCTCAGAAAACAATAATTCAAAAAGAGACATGTACCGCAATATTCATTGTACAACTATTTACAATAGCCAGGACATGGAAGCAACCTAAATGTCCATGGACAGATGAATGGATAAAGAACATGTGGCACAAATATACAATGGAATATTACTCAGCCATATATACAAATGAAATTGAGTTTTTATCGTGAGGTGGATGGACCTAGAGTCTGTCATACAGAGTGAAGTAAGTCAGAAAGACAAAAACAAAAACCGTATGCTAACACATATATATGGAATCTAAAAAATATGGTTCTGATGAGCCTAGAGGCAGGACAGGAATAAAGACAGAGACGTAGAGAATGGACTTGAGGACATGGGGGAGGGGGGAAGTGTAAGCTGGGATGAAGTGAGAGAGTAGCATTGACATATATACACTACCAACTGTAAATTATATAGCTAGTGGGAAGCAGCTGCATAGCACGGGGAGATCAGCTTGGTGCTTTTTGACCACCTAGAGGGGTGGGATATGGAGAGTGGGAGGGAGGCGCAAGAGGGAGCGGAGATGGTGATGTATGTATACATATAAGTTATTCACTTTGTTATACAGTAGAAACTAACACAACATTGTAAAGCAATTATACTCCAATAAGGATGTTAAACAAACAAACAAACAAATAAATAAATAAAATTAGGGATGGGGAAAAAAAAGAAATTTTGCTCCCAAATAGTTCCATTCCCTCCAATCTTTGTTTTCTTTTGCTTGTACAAACTGAGTAGTACCCTTATTGGCTGCCCATCTATTTTTCAGCAAGTGACACCATGTTTTATTAATTATCTCCATAACTCTCTGCAGGTCAGGGCCCCCTAGTTGCCACTTTGATCTTGCCACTTATTATCATAATTGCATCCACATGGTTTCTGACACTTTTATGATGCCATCTGGTTCAATTATTTTTGGTTGTATTAACTCCACTGCTAATAAGGAAGTCAGTTTTATAACAGCATCACCTACCATAGTCAGTCCAGCCTGCAAAAGAAAGCCGCTACTGAACTTCATAGTGATTTTGGTGCCCTTTCACCAACACATTATTTATTGCTTTGGTAGATGGTATATCCTCTAGGTCCTTCTATGGATCAGTCATCTGGTGGGTTTTCTGACCTTACATAGTATATCTATACCAGCATACCCACTTCCCCAAGTCTTTTTTCAAGAATTGAAATAGCATTACCTCCATGAAATTCATCATTTTGAAGTGCACAACTCAGTGGTTTTTAGTACGTTCACAAGGTTGGGCAACCATCACCACAATCAATTTTAGAGTAGTTTCATCACCCCAGAATGTAACCCTGTGCCAGTGAGCAGTCATTCCTTATTCTCCCTACAAACAGCCCCTGGAAAGCACTAATTTACTTTATGTCTCTATGAATTTGCCTACCCTGGACGTGCCATTAAATGGAAGCATACAATATGTGTGGCATTTTATGTCTGCCTTCTTTCACTTTGCATGAAGTTTTCAAGGTTCATCCATGTTGTAGCATAGACATATATACAGTATCAGTGTGGCCTCCCTTTTTGTGGCTGTAACAGTATTCCCTTGTATGGATAGAGCTAATTTCATTTACCATTCATCAGTTGATGAACATTTGGGTTGTTTCCCCTTTTTGGTTATTATAAATAATGCTGCTATAAATATTTGTGTAAAAAAAAGAATTAGTTCAAATTGGAAGTCTTTGCGAAGATCTTGGTTTAAAAATTGGCACTGTTGAAAATTCTTCCTGTAAAAGAATAAGCAGAAGGTTGCAGAAATGCATGGATGAGTTTCTTTTTGGTGCAGAAAATCATGATAGAGTACCTGGAAATAATTACACGTCCCTTTTTTGTGCCAGGGAAGTAGACTGGGAAGATTGTTTCAACCTCTTTTCACATTGTGTTAAGTATCTGATAAGCTTATGCTATTGCATATTCTGAGGATGTAGAAATAATTAATTTATTGACTCATTCAACATTTGTAGAGTGGTTTTTCATGTAAGTCAGCAATTAACAAAATATTATGAGCCTAGTCTGAACATTGCACCGTGCCAAAGGATGAGAGAGTTTCCAAGTGGTCTATGATATGGTTCTTACATTCAAGAATTGACCAGGTAGTTAAAGACACAGGCAAATGTATTTGCACTGAAAGGCTGCTTATTCTAAGTGCCAGAAAAGAAATACAGACAATAAATGCTACAGAATTTGAAAATGGAAATACGCAATCACAGAGGCTTCAAAAAGAGATGAGATTGGAGCAAGACCATAAATAATAGGTTAGTTATATATGAGAAGATAGGCTGGGACTTCCCTTGCTGTGCAGTGGATAAGACTTTGCACTTCCAAAGCAGGGGGCCCGATCGATCCCTGGTCAAGGAACTAGATCCCACGTGCATGCAGAAACTAAGAGTTTGCATGCCACAACTAAGCAGCCTACATGCCACAACTAAGAGCCAGTGCAACCAAATAAACGAATAAAATAAATATAAAGAAAGCCTAAGTCATATCAAGAACAATATGAAAAAGGACAGAGAAGGGAATTGAGTGTGGGGTTTAGAACACAGAAAGGAAATATTTCATTAATTCAGCAAATATGGAATTCTAAATTTTGGAAATTAAACTGGGAGATGTGGGAGATTTAACAGTTATGTGAATTAAATGTTATTATATAAAGAATATTATAGAGTAGAGGTTGAAACATATTACAGAGGGGAATGGGGGCACTGGAGACAGATATATTGAGGGATATTGCAGTGGTCCAAGCATGTGATAATAAAGCATGATCTAGGCCAATGGTAGGGGAGAAGAGTTAGCAAAGGGACAAATATGAGAGCTATTGGATAGAAAATAATCTTATTCTTGTCAGAGAGCACTGAATTTTGAGTCACAAAATCTATAATCTTTATCTCACTGGAGCTTTGTTTCCTCATCTTAAAATGAAGAGGTTAATCCAATGATCTCTAAAATTTCCTCTTTGGACCTCTAAAATTCCATAATTCTAGGAGGATGTGGGACTGGGATAGAGGAAGCCAAGGAAAAAGAAAAATTACAGAATGATAGTAAAATGCTGAGGTTGAGTATGTGGAGACTGGCTATATCATTAAGCAAGATAGGTATTCAGAGGTAGTAGTCAGTTTTATAGGAACATGAACATGGTGAGTTAATCTTTAGATAAGCCAAGCAAAATGTCACAGAGAGAGGCAGATTGATTATATCCAGAAAGTTACAGAAAATGCAACTTTGGAGTTTGAAAGAGATGCCAGGAATAAAATCCATAGAGGCTGTTTTTACTTTACACAGTAACAAGGGATCATAAAAATAATTCAAATGTAGTAATCTTACTAATCAATGGAGAAAATGCAGTTGTTCTGTGACCTTTAATTTTTTTCAAAATTGGAATAATGTCAGCAAGATGATGGACTAGAAAGCTCCAGGCCCTCATTCCTCCAAGGAAACAGTAAGTAGACAACACATTGACTAAAATAAAATAAAAATAAATAAATAAAAATAAATTTTTATTATTTATTAAATAAATACATTGTATTTGTTTATTATTTATTTAAATAAATAAATAAAAATCCACAGTCAAAATAGGAGAAATTTTAGCAGCAATTTTGCTCAGGTTTGAGCCACCCCTTCCATAATGTGATGTGCAGTCAGGAGGAAGCTGGCCAATTCCTGATTTCTCCTGGATGGAAGGAAAAGAGTGGAACATGTTTGCAGCATTTTAGGCTGTTTGAGAGCTCCTGTGGGACAGAATTCTGTCTAAACTGACACACAGCTCAGATGTGAATGGCTCAGCATAACTCAGATCTAAGGCTTGTAAAGGCCAGAGAAATCAGTAGTGGATGCTGCAGCATGTGAAATCTGCAGGGGGAATACAGAAAAGCAGATGCTTGTTGGCAAAATATTACATGCTGAGAAATGGAATAAAGTATCTAAGACTTCAAAAAGAAGCAGAAAAGAGACACTTAGGGAAATTAAGACATTTAAAAGCAATTGTGCATATTGGGGGAAGGGGGTGGGGGAAACACAGAAACTCACACAAACACACGACAGGGAAAATGCTTTCCTAGAAAAGACCTGAGAAATTTTTCATGCCAGGCTGATTAGTGAAGGTCTTCTACTGCAAAGTCAGTCTGAAAAGTCTAAGAGAGGAGGTTCTTTTTTCAAATTTAAAATTTTCAACAAATCATCCCAAGGCATACAATAAAAAGTGTAAAATGTAGATTATTCAAAGAAACAAAATAATTATACAGAAACCCTAAAGAAACACAGGTTTCTGAGATACTAGACAAATACTTTAAAACAATGGTTTAAAATATACCCAAAGAACTAAAGGAAAACACAAAGAACAAAATGAAATTAGAAAAAAATGACATATGAACAAAATGAAAATAACAAAGGCATATATATATATATATATATATATATATATATATATATAAAGCTGAAATTCTGGAACTAAAAATAATAATATGGAACTTGAACCACTCACTAGAAGGATTAAAAAACTGACTAGAACATGAACAAAAAAGCATCAGTGAACTTGAAGACAGATCATTTGAAATGACTGAGTCTCAATAATGAAAAGAAAAAAAAAACAGAGCCTAAGAGACTTACAGGATACCATCAAGAGGAATATTTGCATTATGAGATCCCCAGAAGGAGAAGATAATGAAAAATGATCCAAGAGCTTATTTGATGAAACAATGGCCGACAATTTCTTTATTTGAGGGATGACATATATCTACAAATACAAGAAGTTCAATCAATCCTGGTAGGAAGAATCCAAACAGACCCACACTGAGACAAATTACTATAAAATTGCATGAAGCCAAAGACAGAGAATGTTGAAAAAAGCAAGAAAAAAAAGTGACTAATCACATACAAAGATCCCTGAATAAAATTATCAGCAGCTACCTCAGGAAAAACTTTGTACAATGGAAGGCTGTGAGATTTAAAGTAAATGAAGTTTAAATTTAAAGTAAATAAAGAAAAAAAACAACTCTCTCAACTGTAAATTGTATATTTGGTATATTTGACCAAAATGTAATTTAAACATAAGCAAAATGTCAAGACTACCCAGATAAACAAAAGTTGAGAGAGTTCATTACCACTAGACCTGCCTGCTATATATATATATATATATATATATATATATATATATATATATATATATAAATGTTAAAGGGAGCCCTTCAAGTTGAAATTAAAAGACTCTAGACAGTAACTCAAAGGCAGATGCAAATATAAAGTTCTCTGAACAAGTGAATACATGGACAAATAGGAGTGACATCAGCATGATGGTAGTGTAAGACATTCTCCTTTTCGAGCTCTTTTTTCAACAAATAATTAGACATTCATCCACAAAAAATAATATCTTTGTGGGAGATTTGGGATCCAACACCATATGCAGAGGGACCCAAGAACAGTTTTACTATTGGTTCATCTGGTAATAGGCAGGCAGACCTTGGTATGTGCTGTGGAACCAGAGGACCAGTGAACCTTCCCCAACCCCTCTCACTTAGATTGGGGGGAAAATCTGCAGAGTGTTGACCTGGGGAGATACACAGGGATAAGATATACATTGCAGAAGTCCAGCTTTGCTGAGGGAGGACTCCAGAATGCCACTGGAGTAAAGTTAAAAAAAAATAGTTTGAACACAGCAAAGATGATAATTAGAAATTTGCCAGCACCAACCCCCACTCAAGGTAACACTGCACAGGGCTGAACTATCAGGTGGCAGCAACCTCACCAGCAGGGGAAAAGGAATACAATGAGCAAATGCCTAGCTGTCCCAGTGTTGCAGGACACATCTGGAGAAACCACTTTTTCTGCAGCAGGACCTCCATGACTGAGAGGAGGGAAGAGATTGGAAAAGAAACAAATAATATGAAAAAGCATTAAGGTGATTCAGTTATTGCTGACTGCACTCAGCAGGAAGTCTACCCCACAAGCTTCTGAGAATACCACCACAGGGATATCTATACTGGGTCCACAGGCACCCCCAGTGCCTCAAATACTAAAGCCACACCTCTCCCTACTCTGTGGCTGGTTCCTTGTGAGCACTCTCAATCACAGCAGCAAGACAAACTCTGGTAGATTATGAGAGCACTCAGAAAACAGGCCAGGTCAGTGGGCAAGAGAGAAACCAAAAACTTGAGCTATAGTGCCAACTTCTGGAAAACAAGACAGAGATTTCCAATAACCAGCCTAGTGCATTGTAAGAACCAGAGAATAAAAAAAAACTTAAGAATTCTGCTTGAAGAAGGAGAAAGAAGAATGGAACAGGTGTATCCACACAAAGGCAGAGAAAACCCCAGATTAAAAAAAAAACACACAAATGGACAAAATCCTCCATCTCAAGGCAACTAGCAAAGATTAAAGGAAGTGTATGTTCAAATGTGAAAACAGCAACACAAAACTACAAGGAACATAAAAAAATCAATAAAATTTACCAAAAATTACAGGTTCAAAATGATATATTTACCAAAGAAATAGAAATTATAATAACAAAACAAGCAGAAATTCTGGAACTGAAGAACTCAGTGAATTAAATGATAATTTCAGTAGAGTAGAACAAATGGAAGACAAAATAAGTAAGAGGATAGAAAATTTGAAATAACTCATTTAGAGGTGAAAAAGAAAAAATAATGGAAAAGAGCAAGAAAATTTTACTTGATCTATAGGGAAGCCATCACAAGTAAAAATATTAAAATAACAGAGATTTCAGACGGAGAAATAAGGGAGAAAGGTACAGAAAATGTATTTAAAGAAATAATAGCTGAGAAATTCTCAAACCTGGGCAAAGAATTGGACATCCAAGTTTATGAAGCTAATGGAACACTCTTATTACCACAGTGCCAAAATCCTTCTCTAAGACACAATAAAACTCAAAAATTAAATATAAAGAAGGAATCCTAAAAGCAGCCAGTGGGGGAAAAAATGTTACCTAAAAAGGAACCACCATTAGGCTATCAGATAATTTCTCAACAGAAGCCACACAGGCTAGGAAAGAGTGAGATGACATATTAAAAATGTTGAAAGATAAATATTGTAAGCCAAGAATGTTCTATCAGCAATATTAAAGAAAAAATAAAGACATTCATATACAAACAAAAATTACTGGAGTTCATCAGCACTAGACCCGTCTTGCTAAAAATGCTGAAAGGAGTTCTTCAAGCTGAAATGAAAAGGCACTAAACAGATATAAAAATAATCATAAGACACTACTATGAACAATTATATATCAACAACTTGGATCACATAGAATAGATAAATTTCAAAAAGCAGACAACCTACCAAGACCAGCTGGCTAAAACTTTAAAGGAGAATTTAAATTAATCCTTTCTAACTATTCCAAAAAATTGAAGAAGACTAAGCACTCCCAAACTTATTTCATGAGGCCAGCATTACTCTTATACCAAAGCCAGATAAGCACACTACAAGAAAACTATAGACCAATATCACTAAGGAATATAAATGCAAAACTTCTCAACGTATTATTAGCAAATCAAACTCAACAACACATTAAGTGGATTACACACCTTGAACAAGTGGGATTTATCCCTGAGATGCAAGCATATGCTTCAGTATACACAAATCAAAAGTGTGATACACCATGTCAATGGAATGAAAGATAAAAATCATATGGTTATCTTGATAGACAGAAAAAGAATTTGACAAAATACATCTTTTCATGAATAAAACCCTCAACAAATTGAGTATAGAAGGAATATAACTAAATGTAATAAAGGCTATATACCACAAATACATAGCTGATATGAAAATAAAATAAACACTGAAAAATTGAAAGCTTTTATTTCTTAGGAATACATTTAATGAAGGAAGTTAAATATCTATACAGTGGACCCTTGACAATATGGATTTGAACTGCCTGGGTCCACTTATACACAAATTTTTTTTCACTATGTACATACTACAGTACTACATATTCTGAAGTTGATTGAATCCACAGATGTGGAATTGTGAATACTAAGGGCTGACTGTAAAGTTGTACATGGATTTTCAGCTGTGTGGAAGGTCAGGGCCCCTTACTCCCATGTTAATCAAGGGTCAACTGTATAATGGAAACTACAGGAATTTGATGAAAGAAATTGAAGAAAACATTAACAGATGGAAAGATATCTTGTGTCAATGGATCAGAACATTAAAATTAACATTAATTGCAAATACATTCAAAATACCCAAAGCCATCTATAAATCCGCAATCCCTATCAAAATTCCAATGGCATTTTTCACAGAAATAGAAAAAGCAATCCTAATTTTTGTATGGAGCCACAAAAGACTACAAATATCCAAAGTAATTATGAACAAGAAGAACAATGCTAGGGTCATTATATTTCCTGATTTCAACCTATACTGCAGCTATGGTTACTAAAACAGTATGGTACTGGCACAAAATCATAGACCAATGAAATAGATTTGAGAGTTCCCAAATACATGCATGTAAACATGGTCAAAAAACATTTGAAAAGTGTGCCAAGAACACTCAATAGTGAAATAATCATCTCTTCAACAAAAACTGTCAGGAAAACTAGACAACTACATGCAGAAAAATGAAATTGAAACCCTATTTTACACTCTCAAAAAATTAACTGAAACTGACTTAAAGATTTAAATATCAGACATGATACTGTAAACTTCTAGAAGAAAACATAGGAAAAAGCTCCTTGACATTGTTCTTGGCAATGATTTTTTGGTAGACACCAAGAGCACAATCAACAAATGTAAAAATCAACAAACGGGACTACATCAAACTAATAAGATTCTGCACAGCAAAAGATACAATAAAAAATGAAAAGACAACCTACAGAATGGGAGAGAATATTTACAAACCATATATTGAATAAGTAGATAATATGCAAAACATATAAAGAACACATACAGCTCAATAAAAAAATAATGATTTAAAAATAGACAGAGGAACTAAATAGATATTTATCTAAAGAAGACATTCAAATGACTAACAAATACATGAAAAGATGCTCAACATCACTAATCATCAGGGAATGTGAGTTAAACCACAATGAATTATTATATCAGACCTGTTAGAATGGCTATTGTTAAGGAAAAGTAATACGTGTTGGCAAGGATGTGGAGAAAAGATCGTATTTGAACACTCTTGGGGGGAATGCAAATTAGTTCAACAACTATGGAAAACAGTATGAAAGTTCCTCAAAAAATTAAAAATTGAACTGCTTTGTGATCCAGTGGTTTCATTCCTGGGTGTATATCTGAAGGAAATGAAAACAGAATATCAAAGAGATACATGCACTCCCATGTAATTGCAACATTATTCACAATAGCCAAGATATGGAAACAAGTTACTTGTCATTTGATGAATGGATAAAGATGTTTTATATATAAAGAATGAAATAATATTCAACCATGAAAAAGAAGGAATTCCTGCCATTTGTGACAACAGGAATGAACCTTGAAGGTATTATGCTAAGTGAGATGTCATACAGAAAAAGACAAATACTGTATGATATCACTTATATGTAGAATATAAAATAGACAAATTCGTAAAACAGAGAGTAAAATGATGATTACCTAGGTCTGGGATTTGGGAGAATTAGGGTGATATGTTTTAAGGGTACAAACTTTCAACCAGTAGATTAATAAATCCTGGAGATCTAATGCATAGCATGTGGTTAATGACAATAGTACAATAAACTTCAAAGTTTCTAAGAGTCTGGATCTTAATTGTTCCCACCACATAAAGAATTGACAGTTATATGATGTGATAGATGTGTTAGTTAATGCTACAGTGGTAATCATTTTGCAGTATATAAATGTATTAAATCAATGTGTTGTACACCTTAAACTTACACAATGTTATAGAACAATTATATCTCAAAAATAAATTTAAAATTTCTGGACATATATAAAAACCTCTATTATTGTAATTTTGATACATAAGTCTACTTTTCATTATTTTACGGGATTTAAAAGACAAAATCATGAAAAATAATTATAATAAACATACGTTAATGAGCACACAATAAATATATATATTCAGAATTTTTAAAGAAAGGAAGTGAAAAGAGAATCAACATATGTTAACACAAAGTATCAACTAAAAATGAATACATATCAGATGGGAAGAGTGTCAAAATACTATGAGACATATATATAACACATAACAAAATTAAAATATGCCCTTTATTATCAGTAATTATTTTAAATATGAGCAGATTAACCCCCCCACCAGTTAACAGTAAAAGACTGGAAGAATGAAATTTTTTAAAAAGTATCCAGAGGAGCTACAAGATGGCGGAAGAGTAAGACGTGTAGATCACCTTCCTCCCCAAAAATATATCAGAAATACATCTACATGTGGAACAACTCCTACAGAACACTGAATGCAGGCAGAAGAACTCAGACCTCCCAAAAGGCAAAAAACTCCCCATGTACCTGGGTGCGGCAAAAGAAAAAAGAAAAAACAGAGACAAAAGAATAAGGATGGGACCTGCACCAGTGGGAGGGAGCTCTGAAGGAGGAAAGGTTTCCACACACTAGGAAGGCAAATTCTCAGGTGGAGACTGTGGGTGGTGGAGGGGGGAAGCTTCGGAGCCACAGAGGAGAGCGCAGCAACAGGGGTGTGGAGGGCAAAGCAGAGAGATTCTCACCCAGAGGATCAGTGCCGACCAGCACTCACCAGCCCGAGAAGCTTGTCTGGTCACCCGCCGGGATGGGTGAGGGCTGCGATCTGAGGCTTGGGCTTCAGAGGTCGGATCCCAGGGAGAGGACTGGGGTTGGCTGCGTGAACACAGCCCAAAGGGGGCTAGTGCACCACGGCTAGCTGGGAGGCAGTCCACGAAAACGTCTGGAGCTGCCGAAGAGACAAGAGACTTTTTCTTGCCTCTCTGTTTCCTGGTGCACCAGGAGAGGGGATTAACAGTGCCACTTAAAGGAGTTCCAGAGATGGGCATGAGCCACAGCTCTCAGCGTGGATCTCGTAGACGGGCATGAGACAGTAAGACTGCTGCTGCAGCCACCAAGAAGCCTGTGTGTAAGCACAGGTCACTATCCACACCTCCCTTCCGGGGAGCTGGTGCAGCCCGCCACTGTCAGTGTCCCATGATCCAGGGACAACCTCCCCAGGAGAACGCACGGTGCACCTCAGGCTGGTGCAACGTCATGCCGGCCTCTGCTGACACAGGCTCGCCCCGTATTCTATCCCCCTCCATCTCCCCGGCCTGAGTGAGGCAGAGACACCAAATCAGCTGCTCCTTTAACCCTGTCTTGTCTAAGCGAATAATAGACGCCCTCTGGTGACCTACACGCAGAGGCGGGGCCAAATCCAAAGCTGAACCCCAGGAGCTGTGCGAAAAAAGAAGAGAAAAGGAAATTTCTCCCAGCAGCCTTAGGAGCAGCAGATTAAATCCGGACAATGAAATTGATGTACGCTGCATCTGTGGAACCTGAATAGACAATGAATCATCCTAAATTGAGGAGATGGACTTTGGAAGCAATGATATATAGATGTTTTTCCCTTTTTCTCTTTTTGTGAGTGTGTATGTGTATGCTCCTGTGTGTGATTTTGTCTGTATACCTTTGCTTTTACCATTCGTCCTAAGATTCAGTCTGTCTTTTATTTATTTATTTTTGTATAGCTTTTAGTGCTTGTTATCATTGCTGGATTTGTTTTTTGGGTTGGTTGCTATCTTCTTTCTTTCTTTTTTTATTACTTAAAATATTTTTTTAATAATTATTATTTATTGTAATGACTTTTTTATTTTATTTTCTTATACTTTTTCTTCATCTTTCTTTCTTACATTTTTTTTCTCCCTTTTATTCTGAGCCATGTGGATGACAGGCTCTTGGCGCTCCAGTGAGGTTTCAGGGCTGTGCCTCTGAGGGGGGAGGGCAAAATGCAGGACATTGGTCCACAAGAGACCTCCCAGCTCTACATAATATCAAACAGGAAAATCTCCCAGAGATCTCCATCTCAACGCCAAGACCCAGCTCCACTCAGTGACCAGCAAGCTACAGTGCTGGACAACATGTACCAAACAACTAGCAAGATAGGAACACAACCCCACTCATTAGCACAGAGGCTGCCTAAAATAATATAAGGCCACAGACACCCCAAAACACACCACCAGATGTGGCCCTGCCCACCAGAAAGACAAGATCTACCCTCATCCACCAGAACACAGGCACTACTACCCTCCACTAGGGAGCCTACACAACAAACTGAACCAACCTTTGCCACTGGGGACAGACACCAAAAACAATGGGAACTACGAAACTGAAGCCTGCAAAAAGGAGACACAAAACACAGTAAGTTAAGCAAAATGAGAAGACAGAGAAACACACAGCAGATGAAAGAGCAAGGTAAAAACACACTAGGCCTAAAAAATGAAGAGGAAATAGGCAGTCTACCTGAAAAAGAATTCAGAATAATGATAGTAAAGATGATCCAAAATCTTGGAAATACAATGGAGAAAATACAAGAAGCATTTAACAGGGACCTAGAAGAACTAAAGAGCAAACAAACAGTGATGAACAACAAAATAAATGAAATTAAAAATTCTCTAGAAGGGAACAATAGCAGAATAACTGAGGCAGAAGAACGGGTAAGTGACCTGGAAGATAAAATAGTGGAAATAACTACTGCAGAGCAGAATAAAGAAAAAAGAATGAAAAGAACTGAGGACAGTCGCAGAGACCTCTGGGACAACGTTAAACACACCAACATTCGAATTATAGGGATCCCAGAAGAAGAGAAAAAGAAAGGTACTGAGAAAATATTTGAAGAGATTATGGTTGAAAACTTCCCTAATATGGGAAAGGAAATAGTTAATCAAGTCCAGGAAGAACAGAGAGTCCCATACATGATAAATCCAAGGAGAAACAAACCAACACACATATTAATCAAACTGTCAAAAATTAAATATAAAGAAAAAATATTAAAAGCAGCAAGGGAAAAATAACAAATAACATACAAGGGAATCCCCATAAGGTTAACAGCTGATCTCTCAGGAGAAACTCTGCAAACCAGAAGAGAGTGGCAGGACATATTTAAAGTGATGAAGCCGAAAAACCTACAACCAAGATTACTATACCCAGCAAGGATCTCATTCCGATTCGATGGATAAATTAAAACATTTACAGACAAGCAAAAGCTAAGAAAATTCAGCACCACCAAACCAGATTTACAACAAATGCTAAAGGAACTTCTCTAGGCAGGAAACACAAGAGGAGGAAAAGACCTACAATAACAAACCCAAAACATTTAAGAAAATGGGAATAGGAACATACGTATCAATAACTACCTTAAATGTAAATGGATTAAATGCTCAAACCAAAAGACATAGACTGGCTGAATGGATACAAAAACAAGACCTGTATATATGCTGGCTACAAGAGACCCACTTCAGACCTAGGGACACATACAGACTGAAAGTAAGGAGATGGAAAAAGATATCCCATGAAATGGAAATCAAAAGAAAGCTGGAGTAGCAATACTCATATCAGACAAAATAAACATTAAAACAAAGACTATTACAAGAGACAAAGAAGGACACTACATAATTATCATGGGATTGATCCAAGAAGAAGATATAACAATTGTAAATATTTATGCACCCAACATGGGAACACATCAATACATAAGGCAAATACTTACAGCCATAAAATGGGAAATCGACAGTAACACAATCATAGTAGGGGACCTTAACACCCCATTTTCACCAATGGACAGATCATCCAAAGTGAAAATAAAGAAGGAAAAACAAGCTTTAAATGATACATTAAACAAGGTGGACTTAATTGATATTTACAGGACATTCCATCCAAAAACAACAGAATACACTTTCTTCTCAAGTGCTCATGGAACATTCTCCAGGATAGATCATATCTTGGGTCACAAATCAAGCCTTGGTAAATTTAAGAATATTGAAATCATATCAAGTATCTTTTCCAACCACAACGTTATGAGATGAGATATCAATTACAGTAAAAACTCTGTAAAAAATACAAACACATGGAAGCTAAACAATACACTACTTAATAACCAAGAGATCACTGAAGAAATCAAAGAGGAAATAAAAAAATACCTAGAAACAAATGACAATGAAAAAAGGCCTACCCAAAAGCTATGGGATGCAGCAGAACATTTCTAAGATGGAATTTTATAGCAATACAATCCTACCTTAAGAAACAAGAAACATCTCAAATAAACAACCTAACCTTACACCTAAAGCAATTAGAAAACGAAGAACAAAATAACCAAGTGTTAGCTGAAGGAAAGAAATCATAAACATCAGATCAGATATAAATGAAAAATAAATGAAGGAAATGAGAGCAAAGATCAATAAAACTAAAAACTGTTTCTTTGAGAAGATAAAAAAATTGATAAACCATTAACCAGACACATCAAGAAAAAAAAGGGAGAAGACTCAAATCAATAGAATTAGAAATGAAAAAGGAGAAGGAATAACTGACACTGGAGAAATACAAAGGATCATGAGAGATTACTACAAGCAACTCTATGCCAATAAAATGGACAACCTGGAAGAAATGGACAAATTCTTAGAAATGCACAACCTTCCGAGACTGAATCAGGAAGAAATAGAAAATAAAAACAGACCAATCACAAGCACTGAATATGAAACCGTGATTAAAAACCTGCCAACAAACAAAAACCGAGGACAAGAGGCCTTCACAGGCGAATTCTCTCAAACATTTAGAGAAGAGCTAACACCTATCCTTCTAAAACTCTCCCAAAATATAGCAGACGCAGGAACACTCCCAAAGTCATTCTACGAGGCCACCAAGATGCTGATACCAAAACCAGACAAAGATGGCACAAAGAAAGAAAACTACAGGCCAATATCACTGATGAGCATAGATGCAAAAATCCTCAACAAAATACTACAAAACAGAATCCAACAGCACAATAAAAGGATCGTACACCATGATCAAGTGGGGTTTATCCCAGGAATGCAAGGATTCTTCAAAATACGCCAATCTATGTGATACACCATAATAACAAATCGAAGGGGAAAAACCATATGATCATCTCAATAGATGCAGAGAAAGCTTTTGACAAAATTCAACACCATTTTATGATTAAAACCCTCCAGAAAGTAGGCATGGAGGGAACTTACCTCTAACATAATAAAGGCCATATATGACAAACCCACAGCCAACATTGTCCTCAATGGTGACAACATTAAACCATTTCCCCTAAGACAGGGAACAAAACAAGGTTGCCCACTCTCACCACTATTATTCAACATAGTTTTGGAAGTTTTAGACACAGCAATCAGAGAAGAAAAAGAAATAAAAGTGTCCAAATCGGAAAAGGAGAAGTAAAGCTGTCACTCTTTGCAGATGACATGATACTATACATAAAGAAACCTAAAGATACCACCAGAAAACTACTAGAGATAATTAAGGAATTTGGTAAAGTAGCAGGATACAAAATTAATGCACAGAAATCTCTGGCATTCCTATACAGTAATGATGAAAAATCTGAAAGGGAAATTAAGAAAACACTCCCATTTACCACTGCAACATAAAGAATAAAATATCTAGGAATCAACCTACATAAGGAGACAAAAGATTTTCTGTATACAGAAAATTATTAGACACTGATGAAATAAATTAAAGATGATCCAAATAGATGGAGAGATGTACCATGTTCTTGGATTGGAAGAATCAACATTGTAAAAATGACTATACTACCCAAGGCAATCTACAGATTCAATGCAATCCCTATCAAACTACCACTGGCATTTTTCACAGAAATAGAACGAAAAATTTCACAATTTGTATGGAAACAAAAAGATCCCGAATAGCCAAAGCAATCTTGAGAAAGAAAAATGGAGCTGGAGGAATCAGTCTCTCTGACTTCAGACTACACTACAAAGCTACAGTAATC
This sequence comes from Balaenoptera acutorostrata, assembly GCF_949987535.1. Classification (NCBI taxonomy): domain Eukaryota; kingdom Metazoa; phylum Chordata; class Mammalia; order Artiodactyla; family Balaenopteridae; genus Balaenoptera; species Balaenoptera acutorostrata. Next base: position 70,048,584 of record NC_080085.1, read on the forward strand.
AAGACAGTTTGTATGGTACTGGCAGAAAAACAGAAATATAAATCAATGGAACAGGATAGAAAGACCGAAGATAAAGCTGCACACGGACTCCCTCTTGCAAGAGCACCAGAATCACAACTGGCTGCTGGACAGTCATCGACAGGAAGACACTGGACTTCACCAAGGAGGATACCCCACGTCCAAGGACAGAGGAAAAGCCACAGTGAGACGGTAGGAGGGGCGCAATCAGAGTAAAATCAAATCCCATAACTGCTGGGTGGGTGACTCACAGACTGGCGAACACTTATACCACAGAAGTCCACCCACTGGAGTGAAGGTTCTGAGCCCCATGTCAGGCTTCCCAACCTGGGGGTCCAGCAACGGGAGGAGGAATTTATAGAGAATCAGACTCTGAAGCCTAGTGGGAATTGATTGCAGGACTTCGACAGGACTGGGGGAAACAGAGACTCCACTCTTGGAGGGTGCACATGGAATAGTGTGCGCATCAGGACCCAGGGGAAGGAGCAGTGACCCTGGGGGAGACTGAACCAGACTTACCTGCTAGTGTTGGAGGGTCTCCTGTAGAGGCGGGGGCTGGTTCTGTTTCACTGTGGGGACAAGGACACTGGCAGCAGAGGTTCTGGGAAGTACTCCTTGGCATGAGCCCTCCCAGAGACTGCCATTAGCCCGACCAAAGAGCCCAGGTAGGCTCCAGTGTTGGGTTGCCCCAGGCAAAACAACCAACAGGGAGGGAACCCAGTCCCACCCATCAACAGTCAAGTGGATTAAAGTTTTACGGAGCTCTGACCACCACAGCGACAGTCAGCTCTACCCACCACCAGAGCCTCCCATCAAGCCTCTTAGATAGCCTCAACCACCAGAGGGCAGACAGCAGAAGCAAGAAAAACTACAATCCTGCAGCCTGTGGAACAAAAACCACATTTACAGAAAGATAGACAAGATGAAAAGGCAGAGGGCTATATACCAGATAAAGGAACAAGATAAAACCCCAGAAAAACAACTAAATGAAGTGGAGGTAGGCAACCTTCCAGAAAAAGAATTCAGAATAATGATAGTGAAGATGATCCAGGACCTCGGAATAAAAATAGAGGCAAAGATCGAGAAGATGCAAGAAATGATTAACAAAGATCTAGAAGAATTAAAGAACAAACAAACAGAGATGACCAATACAATAACTGAAATGAAAACTACACTAGAAGGAATCAATAGCAGAATAACTGAGGCAGAAGAACGGATAAGTGACTTGGAAGACAGAATGGTGGAATTCACTGCTGCGGAACAGACTAAAGAAAAAAGAATGAAAAGAAATGAAGACAGCTTAAGAGACCTCTGGGACAACATTAAATGCAACATTCACATTATAGGGGTCCCAGAAGGAGAAGAGAGAGAGAACGGACCAGAGAAAATATTTGTAGAGATTATATTTGAAAACTTCCCTAACATGGGAAAGGAAATAGCCACCCAAGTCCAGGAAGCGCAGAGAGTCCCATACAGGATAAATCCAAGGAGAAACACGCCGAGACACATAGTAATCAAATTGGCAAAAATTAAAGACAAAGAAAAATTACTGAAAGCACCAAGGGAAAAACAAAAAATAGCATACAAGGGAACTCCCATAAAGTTAACAGCTGATTTCTCAGCAGAATCTCTACAAGCCAGAAGGGAGTGGCATGATATACTTAAAGTGATGAAAGGGAAGAACCTACAACCAAGATTACTCTACCCAGCAAGGATCTCATTTAGCTTTGATGGAGAAATCAAAAGCTTTACAGACAAGCAAAAGCTAAGAAAATTCAGCACCACCAAACCAGCTCTACAACAAATGCTAAAGGATCTTCTCTAGGTGGGAAACACAAGAGAAGAAAAGGACCTACAAAAACAAACCCAAAACAATTAAGAAAATGGTTATAGGAACGTACATATCGATAATTACCTTAAACGTGAATGGATTAAATGCTCCAACCAAAAGACACAGGCTTGCTGAATGGATAGAAAAACAAGACCCATATATATGCTGTCTACAGGAGACCCACTTTAGACCTAGGGACACGTACAGACTGAAAGTGAGGGGATGGAAAAAGATATTCCATGCAAATGGAAATCAAAAGAAAGCTGGAGTAGCTATACTCATATCAGATAAAATAGACTTTAAAATAAAGAATGTTACAAGAGACAAGGAAGGACACTACATAATGATCAAGGGATCAATCCAAGAAGAAGATATAACAATTATAAATATATATGCACCCACCATAGGAGCACCTCAATACATAAGGCAACTGCTAACAGTTATAAAAGAGGAAATTGACAGTAACACAATAATAGTGGCGGACTTTAACACCTCACTTACAGCAATGGACAGATCACCAAAAATGAAAATAAATAAGGAAACAGAAGCTTTAAATGACACAATAGACCATATAGATTTAATTGATATTTATAGGACATTCCATCCAAAAACAGCAGATTACACGTTCTTCTCAAGTGCGCACGGAACATTCTCCAGGATAGATCACATCTTGGGTCACAAATAATGCCTAAGTAAATTTAAGAAAATTGAAATCATATCAAGCATCTTTTCTGACCACAACACTATGAGATTAGAAATGAATTACAAGGAAAAAAAAACGTAAAAAACACAAACACATGGAGGCTAAACAATACGTTACTAAATAACCAAGAGATCACTGAAGATATCAAAGAGGAAATCAAAAAATACCTAGAGACAAATGACAATGAAAACACGACGACCCAAAACCTATGGGATGCAGCAAAAGCAGTTCTAAGAGGGAAGTTTATAGCTATACAAGCCTACCTCAAGAAACAAGAAAAATCTCAAGTAAACAATCTAACCTTACACCTAAAGAAACTAGAGAAAGAAGAACAAACAAAACCCAAAGTTAGCAGAAGGAAAGAAATCATAAAAATCAGAGAGGAAATAAATGATATAGAAACAAATAAAACAATAGCAAAGATCAATAAAACTAAAAGCTGGTTATTTGAGAAGATAAACAAAATTGATAAGCCATTAGCCAGACTCATCAAGAAAAAGAGGCAGAGGACTCAAATCAATAAATCAGAAATGAAAAAGGAGAAGTTACAACAGACACCGCAGAAATACAAAGCATCCTAAGAGACTACTACAAGCAACTTTATGCCAATAAAATGGACAACCTGGAAGAAATGGACAAATTCTTAGAAAGGTATAACCTTCCAAGACTGAACCAGGAAGAAACAGAAAATATGAACAGACCCATCACAAGTAATGAAATTGAAACTGTGATTAAAAATCTTCCAACAAATAAAAGTCCAGGAACAGATCGTTTTCCAGGTGAATTCTATCAAACATTTAGAGAAGAGCTAACACCTATCCTTCTCAAACTCTTCCAAAAAATTGCAGAGGAAGGAACACTCCCAAACTCATTCTATGAGGCCACCATCACCCTGATACCAAAACCAGACAAAGACACTACAAAAAAAGAAAATTACAGACCAATATCACTGATGAATATAGATGCAAAAATCCTCAACAAAATACTGGCAAACAGAATCCAACAACACATTAAAAGGATCATGCACCACGATCAAGTGGGATTTATCCCAGGGATGCAAGGATTCTTCAATATACGCAAATCAATCAATGTGATACACCATATTAACAAATTGAAGAATAAAAACCATATGGTCATCTCAATAGATGCAGAAAAAGCTTTTGACAAAATTGAACACCAATTTATGATAAAAACTCTCCAGAAAGTGGGCATAGAGGGAACCTACCTCAACATAATAAAGGCCATATATGACAAACCCACAGCAAACATCATTCTCAATGGTGAAAAACTGAAAGCATTTCCTCTAAGATCATGAATGAGACAAGGATGTCCACTCTCACCACTATTATTCAACATAGTTCTGGAAGTCCTAGCCACAGCAATCAGAGAAGAAAAATAAATAAAAGGAATACAAATTGGAAAAGAAGAAGTAAAACTGTCACTGTTTGCAGATGACATGATACTATACATAGAGAATCCTAAAACTGCCACGAGAAAAATGCTAGAGCTAATTAATGAATATGGTAAAGTTGCAGGATACAAAATTAATGCACAGAAATCTCTTGCATTCCTATACACTAATGATGAAAAATCTGAAAGAGAAATTATGGAAACAGTCCCATTTACCATTGCAATAAAAAGAATAAAATACCTAGGAATAAACCTACCTAGGGAGACAAAAGACCTGTATGCAGAAAACTATAAGACACTGATGAAAGAAATTAAAGATGATACCAACAGATGGAGAGATATACCATGTTCTTGGATTGGAAGAATCAACATTGTGAAAATGAGTATACTACCCAAAGCAATCTACAGATTCAATGCAATCCCTATCAAATTACCAATGGCATTTTTTACGGAGCTAGAACAAATCATCTTAAAATTTGTATGGAGACACAAAAGACCCCAAATAGCCAAAGCAGTCTTGAGGGAAAAAAACGGAGCTGGAGGAATCAGACTCCCTGACTTCAGACTATACTACAAGGCTACAGTAATCAAGACAATATGGTACTGGCACAAAAACAGAAACATAGATCAATGGAACAAGATAGAAAGCCCAGAGATAAACCCACGCACCTATGGTCAACTAATCTATGACAAAGGAGGCAAAGATATACAATGGAGAAAAGACCGTCTCTTCAATAAGTGGTGCTGGGAAAACTGGATAGCTACATGTAAAAGAATGAAATTAGAATACTCCCTAACACCATACACAAAAATAAACTCAAAATGGATTAGAGATCTAAATGTAAGACTGGACACTATAAAACTCTTAGAAGAAAACATAGGAAGAACACTCTTTGACATAAACCACAGCAAGATCTTTTTTGATCCACCTCCTAGAGTAATGGAAATAAAAACAAAAATAAACAAATGGGGCCTAATGAAACTTCAAAGCTTTTGTACAGCAAAGGAAACCATAAACAAGACCAAAAGACAACCCTCAGAATGGGAGAAAATATTTGCAAATGAAGCAACTGACAACGGATTAATCTCCAAGATTTACAAGCAGCTCATGCAGCTCAATATTAAAGAAACAACCACCCCAATCCAAAAATGGGCAGAAGACCTAAATAGACATTTCTCCAAAGAAGACATACAGACGGCCACGAAGCACATGAAAAGATGCTCAACATCACTAATTATTAGAGAAATGCAAATCAAAACTACAATGAGGTATCACCTCACATCAGTTAGAATGGGCATCATCAGAAAATCTATAAACAACAAATGCTGGAGAGGGTGTGGAGAAAAGGGAACCCTCTTGCACTGTTGATGGGAATGTAAATTGATACAGCCACTATGGAGAACAATATGGAGGTTTCTTAAAAAACTGAAAATAGAATTACCATATGACCCAGTAATCCCACTACTGGGCATATACCCAGAGAAAACCGTAATTCAAAAAGAAACATGCACCCGAATGTTCATTGCAGCACTATTTACAATAGCCAGGTCATGGAAGCAACCTAAATGCCCATCAACAGACGAATGGATAAAGAAGTTGTGGTACATATATACAATGGAATATTACTCAGCCATAAAAAGGAACGAAATTGAGTCATTTGTTGAGACGTGGATGGATCTAGAGACTGTCATACAGAGTGAAGTAAGTCAGAAAGAGAAAAACAAAAATTGTATATTAACACATGTATGTGGAACCTAGAAAAATGGTACAGAGGAGCCGGTTTGCAGGGCAGAAGTTGAGACACAGATGTTAAGAACAGACATATGGACACCAAGGGGGGAAAACTGCGGTGGGGTGGGGATGGTTGTGTGCTGAATTGGGCGATTGAGATTGACATGTATACACTGATGTGTATAAAATTGATGACTAATAAGAAACTGTAGTATAAAAACAAACAAACAAAACAACTAATACTAAACTTTCATTGGGTTATTTGTATGGAAATATGTTAATATAAGTGTTTCAGACATTACATGAAATTTCTAAAAATCTTATATGTTCTGGTATAATGTTATAAGTCATAATCCTAGTTATTACTTTAAAATGTATATCTCAGAAATAACTAATTTTCTTGTCAACTGCATTATTATGAACTTTCATCAAATCTTTAACCGTGGTCATTTTTAAGTCTTTTGTCATTTACAGACAGTTCTGGGTGTACTCTGATGCTTTTGCAAATATGTTCCTATAAACGGGTTTCATGTTCAAGAAATTCATGGAAAAGACTCTGACAAGTACAGGTTTCTGGTAACTGATGGTACTGCTGAACTGAATGAATAAGCATTTTCAGAACTCTAATGAAAAACTGATGAACTCATAAAAGGGCTAGCAAAAGATCAAGATAAAAAAAAATTAATTACATGGGACTGAGTGAACTGATGAGGATGAGTATAATTTTTGTGACTTTCTGTTTGAATTAAAAAAAAAAATCCCACAAGGATTCAGAGGCAAAGAATATACAAACCAATTTTCACTGCAAAGTAAAGGGGCTCCTACAGTGGAGGATTACTGGACTGAATGTCAATATTATGACATAGTATGAGTGTGTTTCATGTTTGGTAATTGCAATCATTGTTGCTTTTGTTGTGGTCATCCATGTACAATGTTTGGTGTTAGTCTATTTATCTCTTGTAAAAATAAAATACAGCGTGTGTGTGTGAGAAAAAAAAAGTTAAAAAAAATAAAAAAGTAAGAAAAAAAAAGCTGCACACATATGGTCAGCTTATCTTTGATAAAGGAGGTAAGAATACACAATGGAGAAAAGACAGCCTCTTCAATAAGTGGTGCTGGGAAAACTGGACAGCTACATGTAAAAGAATGAAAATAGAACACTCCCTAACACCATACAGAAAAATAAACTCAAAATGGATTAAAGACATAAATGTAAGGCCAGACACTATCAAACTCTTAGAGGAAAACATAGGCAGAACACTCTATTACATAAATCACAGCAAGATCCTTTTTGACCCAGCTCCTAGAGACATGGAAATAAAGACAAAAATAAACAAATGGGACTTAATGAAACTTAAAATATTTTGCACAGCAAAGGAAACCGTAAACAAGACAACCCTCAGAATGGGAGAAAATATTTGCAAATGAAGCAAAATACAAAGGATTAATCTCCAAAATTTACAAGAAGCTCATGCAGCTCGATATCAAAAATAGAAAAAACCCAATCCAAAAATGGGCAGAAGACCGAAATAGACATTTCTCTAAAGAAGATATACAGATTGCCAAGAAACACATTAAAGAATGCACAACATCTTTAATCATTAGAGAAATGTAAATCAAAACTACAATGAGATATCATCTCACACTGGTCAGAATGGTCATCATCAAATATCTACAATCAATAAATGCTGGAGAGGGTGTGGAGAAAATGGAACCCTCTTGCAGTGTTGGTGGGAATGTAAATTGATACAGACACTATGGATAACAATATGGAGGTTCCTTAAAAAACTAAAAGTGGAACTACCATATGACCCAGCAATCGCACTACTGGGCATATACCCTGAGAAAACCATAATTCAAAAAGAGTCATGTACCACACTGTTCATTGCAGCTGTATTTACAATAACCAGGACATGGAAGCAACGTAAATGTCCATCAACAGATGAATGGATAAAGAAGATGTGGCACATATATACAATGGAATATTACTCAGCCATAAAAAGAAACGAAATTGAGTTATTTGTAGTGAGGTGGATGGACCTAGACTCTGTCATACAGAATGAAATAAGTCAGAAAGAGAAAAACAAATACCATATGCTAACACATATATATGGAATCTAAAAAACACACAAAAAAATGGTCATGAAGAACATAGGGGCAAGATGGGAATAAAGATGCAGACCTACTAGAGAATGGATTGAGGACATGGGGAGGGGGAAGGGTAAGTTGGGACAAAGTGAGGGAGTGGCATGGACATATATACACTACCAAATGTAAAATAGATAGGTAGTGGGAAGCAGCCACATAGCACTGGGAGATCAGCTCGGTGCTTTGTGACCACCTAGAAGGGTGGGATAAGGAGGATGGGTGGGGGAGAGACGCAAGAGGGAAGAGATATTGGCATATATGTTTATGTATAACTGATTCACTTTGTTATAAAGCAGGAACTAACACACCATTGTAAAGCAGTTATACTCCAATAAAGATGTTTTAAAAATTTTTAAAAATAAAAGAAAAATTTACCCAGCCATATACTCTCTATAAGAACTCATTTTAGACATGAGGATATTCATGAGTTCAATTTTAAAGGATGAAAAATAATATGCCATGCAAATAGTAACGAAAGTTGAGGAAGAATGTAATAATATCAGAGAAAATAGACTCTAAGTCAAAAACTCTAGCAAGATACAAATATGGACATTATATAATCGAAAACGATTAATTTACCAAGAAGATACAACCATTGTAAACATATATGCATCCTATCAGTGTTCCAAGGTACATTAACCAATCACTGATAAAATTGAAGGGAAAAATAAACAGCTCTAAAATAATATTAGGAGACTTATTTTCCTCACTTTAAATAATGCATAGAACAACCAGACAGATGAGTAAGTAAATTGAATACTTCAATAACAGTAAATACCAATTTTGAGCTTAATAGACATGTATAGAGCACTGCACCCAAAAATAGGAGAATACACATTTTTTTCTCAAGTGCATATGGAACATCCTTCAGGTTAATCCATTTGTTAGTTCACCAAACAAGTCTTAACAAATGTAAAAAGATTGAAGTCAAACAAAGTATCTTTACTGATCACAATGCAATGAAACTAGAAAACAATAGGAAAAGGCAAACTGGAAAATTTTAAAGACGTGAAAACTAAACAACATAGTATTTTTAAAAATCATGATGGATAAATATCAACTCAAAGACTAGGATAGAGATGAGGGTCAAGCATCCTACTAATCTTACACCTTCTCTTCAGATACATTATTATTGCATATTCTATTTATATGCACACACATCTGTTTTATAATTCTTTGAGTTAGACTGAAAATTCAGAAGGATTACTGATATATATATTTTTATTTTTATTGAGGTAAAATTGATATATAGCATCATATTAGTTTCATATATACAACATAATGATTTGATATTTGTATATATTGCAAAATGATCACCACAATAAATCTATTTAACATGCCCCCATATATAGTTTCAAAATCATTTTCTTGTGATTAACACTTTTAAGATATACTCTCTTAGCAAGTTTCAAACATGCAATACAGTATTATTAACTATAGTCACCATGCTGTACTTTACATCCCCAAGACTTGTTTTATAACTGGAAGTTTGAAACTTTGGGCCCCCTTAACCCATTTCGCCCACCCCGCACTACTCACCTCTGTCAGTCATCAATCTGTTCCCTGTATCTATGAGTTCATGGGCTTTTTCTTTGTTTGTTTATAGATTCCATATGTAAATGAAATCATACGGTATTTGTCTTCCTCTCTCTGACTTATTTCACTTAGCATAATGTCCTCAAGATCCATCCTTGTTGTTGCAAATGACAAGATAAGCACCATATGATTCCACTCATATATGGAATATCAAAAATAATTAAAATAAATGAACAAACCAAAAAAAAAAAAAAAATCCAAAAAGACTCTTTTCAAACCCTTTGGAAAGGCCCTTATCAGGGGCTGTTGACTAACATTTGTGCTGCCAAACTACAAAAAATAGCCTCCTGGATTCACGTGTCACATCTAAAGAAAGTACCAAGTCCTGACCACCTGCACACTGACTGGTGACCTGAACGTAAAGATTTTCAGGAACTGAAGGAGATGAGAGCTGAAGGAGACAGCTTTCCCAAGATAACCAGACCAGGCCTGGATACATTTTTCTTGTCATTGCCTTTTACCTTATTTGCTCCCTCTCTTTCTTAGAAAGACAACACTCTTACCTGCATTTCCCAATCTATTGCAAAAGGGGGAAACCTTTCTGACTATTGGATCTGTCACCCAAAACTTAGATCTGTTTACAATGTTGGAGATCCCTTTGGTCTTACCTGTATTCAATTTGTCTTTAGTCTCATGGGCCACCATCAATTATACCTGCAAACCTATGATTATTACCTATAAGTTTCGACTATTATAGCCAGCTGTTCCCGTACCTTGGTTCAACCTTTCTCCAACCATAACCATATTAGCTAAGCTGAACACTTCCACAGTTGCCAATAGTACCATATTTTCTCCCCAACACTTTTTCCTATTTAAATACAATCTGTTCCCTTGCATCCAAGGGAAATGCAAATGAGCTAACTCCTATTTGCAAGGCTTTTAGAAAGGACTCCTCCAGGTTGGGATGGTACCTTGCAGAATGTTATCCCAATGCCTCTTAACCCTGGTTTGAAAAGGTCAATCAGGAAATTCCAGATAATGAAGCTATTAATAACTACAACTTAGTTGGAGTTCTCTGTGCTCCACCTGGTTTTATTTTTGTCTTTAGTGGATGGCGTTGCCCATGGGCATATGAATGCTTAGATAGCTGGTGAATTGGAGGTCAGTACTTATTGGGACATTTAACTGTCCCTATAGATATCCATAACATATCAGAATCTTCCCACGGGTCCACCACATTAAAACTCCATAGTCGCCTCAAATGGGATCTTTCAAAATTCATACATGACTGGGTTTGCATCTGTAGGGAGAGCTTTTCTCCCTTGGGTAAGAGTAAGTGCCAATAAATGCATGATCAGAAATCTCTCCCTAATATAGAGAGCTAACCAATTCTGCAGCCAAAGCAATGGTAGCCCAACAGCGATCATTTGACTTGTTAGCTTAAGTCTTTTTGGATAATTTCATAGCCTTAATTATCTACTAGCTGAACAAGGATTCATTTTTGTGATAGCAAATACCACCAGTTGCACATGGATAAATTCCTCTGGGAAAGTAGAAACCCAATTTTGCAAAATTAGTAAACAAGCACATTGGCTACAACAAATTTCGCCTGATAATCCATGGGCCTTTGATCTTTTTAGATGGTTATCGTCAGGTTTGGGATCCTGGTACATGACAATCATACAAATTGGATGTGACATATTACTTTTAATACTGTTTCTGCATAACTATTTTAAGCATTGCCTGTTAAAATCTTGTAGATATGACATGGTCAATATGGTAGCTAGCTTAACACTTTGAGACGATCTCCAATGCTCATGACCTTGATAAGATATAGATTTTAGATGGGAAATGCCTGAGAGTTCTCCCTCCTACTCTTCCTTGTTACTCAAATGTGGGCTCAAGAGCTTCCAATCTATGCTTTCCCTCTGATGTGGGACATGAAAACCAAGAAAGGTCTTTCTGGCACTGAGGGACAAAATCACTAAATGTGAAAAAAATGAATCTTGACCAGCAATTCTTCTGATGAAAGGTCTTGATCAAAGGGAGAAAATGTGAAAATGAAAAAAGGAAAACTAATTTAAAAGGGAGTTGGGAAGCCCCTGAAAGGGAGCTGTCATGCATTATCACTCCTAACTACTCACAGACTCCAGCAGGAAAAAGTGTAATTTTTACTCCCCACAGGAAGAGGCTTACTTTACATACACCAGAAGGAGGAAGAACGATTTTCTCCTTTCCCAGCATCAGCCAAGCCAATGAGAAGTCAAAACAACTCAGCCAATAAGGAGCCACCAAAATCCTGAAATCACACTCTCCTCCATCACACTTTGTTCAGAAGCAGCCCCTCCCACCTCTCCCATTTCTTCTGTAAAAGAGCATTGCCCTCCATTGTTCTTAGGTCTTGCCTATGGTTTGCTACATTTTGCATGTCCTGAACTGCAATTCCTCTTCTATTCCCAAATAAACTCATTTCACTGGTAAAATAACTTGTTATTTTATTTTTAAGGTGGACACTCAAACAAAGAATGGGTTAAAAATCCACAAGATAAATTAGAAACTATTTTGAGATAAATGAAAATTGTTTTCTCAAAATTGTGTTTTGAGAAAACACAATATACTAAAATTATGGGATACTGCAAAAGCAGTAATAAGAGGAAAATTTATAGCTATGAGTGCTTACATTAAAAAAGAATAAATATTCCAAATTAACAACCTAAATTTACATCCCAAAGAACATGAAAATGAAGAACAAACAAACTAAATATAAAAATATCAATACTGTTTCAATGAGTATAGCTTTGTAGTATAGTCTGAAGTCAGGGAACCTGATACCTCCAGCTCCATTTTTCTTTCTCAAGATTGCTTTGGCTATTCATGGTCTTTTGTGTTTCCATACAAATTGTAAATTTTTTTGTTGTAATTCTGTGAAAAATGCCATTGGTCATTTGATAGGGATTGCATTGAATTTGTAGATTGCTTTGGGGAGTACTGTCATTTTCACAATGTTGGTTCTTCCAATCCAAGAACATGATATATCTCTCAATCTGTGTCATGTTTGATTTTTTCATCAGGGATTAATCCCCAAAATATACAAACAGCTCACACAGTTTAATATAAAGAAATAAACAGCCCAATCAAAAAATTGGTGGGCGATCTAAATAGACATTTCTCCGAAGAAGACATACAGATGGCCAAGAGGCACATGAAAAGATGCTCAACATCACTAATTATTAGAGAAATGCAAATCAAAACTACAATGAGGTATCACCTCACACTAGTCAGAATGGGCATCATCAGAAAATCTACAAACAATAAATGTTGGAGTGGGTGTGGAGAAAAGAGAACCCTCTTGCACTGTTAGTGGGAATGTAAATTTATACAGCCACTATGGAGAACAGTATGGAGGTTCCTTAAAAACCTAAAAATAGAATTACCATGTGACCCAGCAATCCCACTACTGGAAATCTACCCAGACAAAACTATAATTCAAAAGGACACATGTACCCAATGTTCATTGCAGCACTATTTACAACAGCCAGGACATGGGAACAACCTAAATGTCCAACAACAGGTGAATGGATAAAGAAGATGTGGTACATATCTACAATGGAATATTACTCAGCCATAAGAAAGAACAAAATAATGTCATTTGCAGTGACATGGATGGACCCAGAGACAGACAGAGAAAGACAAATACCATATGATATTGCTTATATGTGGAATCTAAAAAATAATGCTACAAATGAACTTATTTACCAAACAGAAATAGAGTCACAGGTGTAGAAAACAAACTTATGGTTACCAAGGGGGAAAGTGAGGGGGAGAGTTTAATTGGGAGACTGGGATTGACATATACATATTACTATATATGAAATAGATTAATAAGAACCTACTGTATAGCACAGGGAACACTATTCAATACTCTGTAATGACCTACATGGGAAAAGTCTAAAAAATGTGTGGAGATTTTATATATATATATATATATATATATATATATATATATATATATATATATATATATATATATATATATATATATATATATATATATACTGATTCACTTTTATGTACATCAGAAACTAACACAACATTGTAAATCAACTATACTCCAATAAAAATTAATTTTAAGAAAGTCCAATGTATAAACCAGTGGAATAGAATATGAGGCCCAGAAATTAACCCTCATATATATGCTCAAATGATTTTTCCACAACAGTGACAAGAGCATTCAATGAGGAAAGAACAGTCTTTAACAACTGGTATTAGGAATATTGAATGTCCTCATGCTAAAGAATGACATTCAACTCTTATATCATATAAAAATTAATTCAAAATGGATCAAAAATTTAAATGTAAGAGCTAAAGCTACAAAATTATTTGAAGAAAACGTTGGAGAAAAGTTTCAGGAGATTAGATTGTGTAGTGATTTATTGGATATGACACCAAAAGCACAGGCAGCAAAAGTAAAAAGAGATAAATTGGATTATATCAACATTTATAACTTCTGTACATCAAAGGACACAATCAACAGGGTGTAAAGGGAATCACAGAATGAGTGAAAATATTGCAAATCATATATCTGATAAAGGGTTTATATTCAGAATATAAAAAGAATTCTTACAACTCAAAAACATAAGCCACAAAACATTTTGAATAGTAGAATAGAATTTTCTCCAAATAAAATATACAAATGAAAAATATATGAAAAAATGTTCAACATCACTGTTAGAGAAATACAAGTCAAAACCACAATGAGATACCAAATCACACTCATTAGGATGGCTACTATCTAAAAAATGGAAGACAGCAAACTTCTGCAGCAAATGTAGAAAAGTTGGACACACTGAGTACTGTTGATGAGAATGTGAAATTATGTAGCCACTGTGGCATATAACATGGCACTTTTAGATATATTTTTATGTGTTTGTGAGGGGAGGCAAGTTCCATGTCCTCCCTCTCCACCATCTTTTTTTAACATCTTTATTGGAGTATAATTGCTTTACAATGGTGTGTTAGTTTCTGCTTCAAAACAAAGTGAATCAGTTATACATATACATATATCCCCATATCTCTTCCCTCTTGCATCTCCCTCCCTCCCACCCTCCCGATCCCACCCTTCTAGGTGGTCACAAATAACCGAGTTGCTCTCCCTGTGTTATGCGGCTGCTTCCCACTAGCTATCTATTTTACATTTGGTAGTGTATATATGTCTATGCCACTCTCTCACTTTGTCACAGCTTACCCTTCTCCCTCCCCGTATGCTCAAGTACATTCTCTAGTAGGTCTGTGTCTTTATTCCCGTCTTACCCTTAAGTTCTTCATGACCTTTTTTTTTCTTAGATTCCATATATATATGTGTATTCCATATATATGTGTATACGGTATTTGTTTTTCTCTTTCTGACTTCCTTCACTCTGTAGGCTTTTTTCAAATTACTGTCTCTGCATTGGTTCTTGAAGCATGTGAGATTTTGCATGTACACTTTAAGTGTTTTCTGCAGCTCTCCTGCTCTCTTGTAAACAAACCACACTGGGCTACAAAGCCAGAGATTCTCAGGGCTCATCTTCCCATGCAGTATCCTGGGCTGAGGAACTTTATATGGGGCTCTGACACCTTTCTCCTCTTGGAGAAACTCTGCAGTTGTGATTATCCTCTTATTTATGGGTTGCTTAGCAGGGGGTGTGGGTCTTGACTATACATCATCCCTCTACCCTTTCTACCCATCTTATAATTGTTCCTTCTTTATCTCTTCATTTGTGGAAAATATTTTCTGCTAGTCTTCAGGTCATTCTCACTGATAGTTGCCCTATAAATAGCTGTAATTTTGGTCTGCCTGGGGGAAGAGGTGAGCTTAGGGTCTTCCTATTCTGCCATCTTAGCCATTCCCTTTCAAATCCCTGGTTTGATTTTACATTTTTATAAAGTGTCGCATGGGTTTCTCACTTTGAGACAAGAAAGCAACACAACAACATACTTTTCTCTCTGTGTATAAACAGAATAACAGATGTGTAGTGAACAATTACTAACAGACTTTGAAAGAAATGTTGTGATTGGTCAGTAATTATGATGCTCATCGGTGGTTTGTATAGTGACTTGTGGACTTAAGAACTAGAAGCAAAGTCTGTATTTAACGCAATTATTATAATGTTTCACAGTAATTAAAACAAAATATATTTATGAGTTTTTTAAGCTACATTTTATAACTGAAATTCATACATATCAGTACTATGCAGAGTGAAGACTGCTTGTATTTGGAAGTAATTTCCTTAAAGGCATCATTGAAGCCTGAGGTTGGATAAGTTGTATAAGCAATGAGACTAGATGAGAGCCCTCGGGGAGGTTGGAGTTGTCATAGCTTGTTCAGAGGATTTTCTGCCAGAATCCCATCTTAATATTATGGATTTGTGAGACTCTAGAAGATAAATATTCTAGTAAAGGAACCCCAAGTACTAAGAGAAGGTGCATTATATCACACTGAGGGGACACCTAAACCACTATTTAAGAATCAGCATCATCTGAAGAATATTTCCATGCACAATACCTCCATTGAAGAAGAATCCCAAGAAAGTTTGCACTCACTTGAGGACCTGGAAAGCAAGACAGTGTATAACAGCTGATCCTCTAAAATGGACCATACTTTGCCTCAGAGGAATTGCTTTTTAGGTAGACCATAATTAGCTCTAGATTAAAAAAAAATATCATACAGTTTATGTCATCAAGGCAACAAGATTCTTTGAGCATCTCACCTGACTCACTGGGTAAAGCTTTCCTTGCTTGGGGTCCTAGCTCCTTATTTTGAACTGCTTTTCTCTACTATGAACTTTATCTGTAATAATGTCTGAAGTATAATTCTTGTTGGTAACCATGGTCTGTAACAACCTCTATCTGCCAAATATCAACCTTAGCTACAGCTACCATCCTGCCTATACTGAACCCATGAATGATTTACATTACATTTTCCACTATATATACTCTATACTTTCATATATATATATAATTTCATATATGTATTTATTCTAATATACTTGTATAATTTCATATGTGGATTCATTCATGTATTCAACCAATATTTCTGGAGACAGTAGTATATACTATGTGCCCAAAACAGTGCTAGCCAGAAAGGATACAATAGTGAACTAATACAGACTCGGTTATTGCCAACATGCAGTTTATATTTTAGTGGCAGACATAAACATTAATTACATAACAGTAATTATGTATAATTTAAACTGCTATAACTGCTTTAGGAAAGGAAAATGATTCTAGAAGAGCATGAAACAAAGATACCTGATTTAAGAGAGCCAGAGAATTCTTCGTGAAGGAGTAATGCTTAAGCTGAAGATAAATAGGAGTTAACTAAGTTATAAGTATGTGGGAGGGGGTGCTGACTTATGGAGAGAGCAGCAAGAGCAGTAGGATATACAATATCTCTGGACTGGCAATAAGCTTGGTACACTGAGGAACAATAGGGGAACTCTAATATGAGATTAGTCTAAAGAGATTTGCAAGGACAGACTATTCAAGAGCTTGTATGACACATTAAAATTTGGATATCTGTGTTAAGGTCAATGAGGAGCCATTGACACTAAGTGGGGAAGGTAGGGTGACATAAACATATTTGTATTTTGAAAAAGTCACAATGTATGGAGTGTGGAGAACAGCTTTCAAAGGATCAAGAATAAGTATGGGGAGACAAATTGTGAGGCTACTGCTTAAACCATGGCAAACATGATGGGGTATTGGATTATAGTGGTGATAGAGATGTTGGAGAAAAATTAATTTATTTGAGATTTACTTTAGAGATAACATCTAAAAAAATTATAATATATTGGTCATGGGGATAATAAAAGAAAAAGAACAATCAAGGAAGACTCCTAGATTTTTTAAATTATAAATCTGATGGATGGAGACACAAATGTTAATAAATCAGGAGCACTAGGAAATAACTAGACTTTGGAGAAAAGATCACAAATTTTGTATTGGATATACTGCATTTCAGATATTCAGGTGCAGAGTTTCAGTGGGCTATTAAAACTATGGGTCTACAGCCCAGAGAAGAACATTAGGACAGAGATATTTGCACATGAATGATAAAGGTCAGGGCAAAATTACAAATGAAAATCAAATACCATATGTCAACTTAAGTTATAAGTTAAATTTTGTTAAATAAAATGTATTTATCCTCCTAATTTGACAAATATCCCTTCATAACAACTAAATTTTAAAATATGGAAAAAAGCAACAGTTTTATGATGGTAGCAAAATATCACAGACAACAACATTTTCTTATTGTGTACATCTGGATATTCTGCTAGTGGGTTTATGATGCTTGAATGAGTAATAAAGTAAAATTATATATTATTCATAATTTATATCCATTCCATAAATTACTTTTTCTTGCCCTAACTTAGGCAACTAATTAATTTATTATTAACATTTTCACATAATTTTCTTTAATTGCCAGTAATAGGAAGATCAATATAAAAGGTAACCATAGTCAGAAAGTAAAGTGTTTAATGTGTTATCATGAAAATACATCCTAAAGTAAAAGTAAAATTCGTGACACTCTTTTCAATTCTAGTGTGTAATATCCATATAGTTACCAATGTAAATAATCCATTTAACTACTGTTCAGGCATGTTAGAGCTAGACCACTGCTATACATACAATTTAAGATTAAAGTGAATTGTTTAATATTGTAAAATGTTTCTCTCAAAGTGCAACTACTAAGAGTAAATTGCTAATTATTAAGTACATCCAGAACTATGAATTGGAGAAAGACAATTCTCAGGACTACCAGGAAATGATACTTTGTTGTACAGGGGTCTGTTACATTTATGCTATCTAAGAAGGAGGGTTTGAGAAGTTTATTAATTTGTATTTTCTTTCACCTAAAAGATTCACCTCTCAAAGTTTCTCTGCATGCTTAAATAGTGTCTATTTCTTAAAGCAGGAGCAGCAACACCCACAAATATTCATGTCCTTCAGATTTTGTTTTAAGGTTAAAGGAATAAACAATAAGGAAAATATCTTTCTGGGGCTTAAATGGTGTTACTTATGAGCGAATGCTTGGTGTTATAGGTTCAGCTGTGTGTTGGATCATGAATGATAAAGACACCCATGGTTCGTTAACATTTTTGTGTGCATTTATGATATGCAAGACCCTCTAACGTGAAGATCCCCTCTTGTCCAGTACTTATGGTGGTATTGCAGATGTCAATTTAAGCCTTTACATTTAGTGGAAAGAGTTGAAATGGTAGTATAATAATGGTAAAAGCTAGATTAGTTAAGAACTGAGTGGAATATGAGGAAACTGAAACTACAAATATATACCTATTTTGTCAACATTTGTGCAGGGAAGGAGAAACTTAGGACAATAGCTGGATATGGATGTGTTTATTGAGAAAGGTATAACCATACATAGTCAAAATACAGAAAAATCCTATCACCATAAGGATCCCTTCTGCTACCCTTTCATAACCCACACCCACTTCCGTTATCCTTGTTGTGGTTTTAATTTGCATCTCCCTAATCGCTAATGATTTTGAATATCTTCTCATGTGCTTACTTGTCATTTGTATATCCTCTTTGGTAAAATATCTGTTCATATTTTTTGTATATTTTCCAATTGGACTTTTCTTTTTGTTGTGGACTACATTCAACTTCTTACTGGGCCCTTCTGACACCAGGGATAGAGGGAAAGTGTGGTGCTGACCAGCCCCAACTTAAATCACTTTATTCAGTCTTATTCATGTTCAGTGGGAGTGGAGGGCCAGATCCACAGAATGATGTCAAGGCTTTATTTTTTGTTTATATACCTATTTCTATAAAGAGATTTGAGCACGTGAAAATGTTTATGAGAAAGTTGAAGTCAAGAAAGAGAAGCAGAATATACAAGATCAAGAATAGGAAATCTTTTTTTAAATACTTTTTAACATAGCATTTGTTAAGCCAGTGTGCATCGTGAACCTTGCAGTGAAAGTGGTTAAGATACACAGGAGAGAAAATATTTAGTATAATGTTATTGAGAATGTGGAAGAAATAAAATTTAGAACACAGAGGAATGGACCTGACATAAGAGCTGTTTCAACTCACATAATGTAATATATGCAAAAAAAAAGCATGGATGCAGTTGCAAGAATGTTGAAACATTTGATGGCAGGAGGTTAAAGAAAAGTTTCTTTTTTTATCATCTTAACAAATGTTTAAGTGTACAGTACATAAATGTTAAGTGTATGAAAGAAAAGTTTCTGTCTGATGACTACTTCTTTGAAGTAAAAGTGAAGGCTATCTGCTCAATGTCCACAAATGAGGAGCCAGCAGTGGAGACAGAAGCCACAAGAGGAAGGAGGTGTTTCTGAACAGTGCTAATTCAAGGAGAAGATAGTTTCCAGTAGAATGTGAGCAACTGTGCCAGATATTATAAACATATCAAGAAGAAAAATACACTGAGAATTGGAGTTAGCAAACAGGAGGAGGTCATGGGAGACAAATTTGGACAGAGCTGTATATTTATGATATCTGTGGGAGATAATACTAAAAAGGTAAGACTAACAGCTGTTTCAGGTTTCAAATTATGTTTATTTTGATTTTATCCCCTAAATAGTGGGGATTACTTGAATCACTGTTGAAATGTTCAAAATGGATTAGATCAAGGGAAGACAGAATGAAGAAAGGCTAATTGACAGCTTGTTATAGTAATCTGAGTCAAAGTTGAAGAGGGCCTGAATTTCTTTTTCTACAGCAGGAGCAGTAAAAACAGAGAAGAAAAGACAGACATGGCAGAAGCTACCAAAGACACATCATGAGGACTTGGTGACGAATTGTTAATTTCCCAGAAATGCATCTTTCTTCAGACCATAAGGACTGGGATAAAGGATAAAAATTAGTTCATGTTAATAATAATAAATTATATTTCCATATGTCTCACCATTTCTACTACTGCGTGACCTCTAAACCTTTTTAAAGCAACCCTCCCCAGTGCAAACAAGCACCCAGTACTTTGGGGGTCCTCAGTGTGTTTTTCTAGTATGTTTATAGGAATTCTCTGTAATGTTCACAAATAGATCTTCTCTGGAAGCCCTTGCTAATGACTAGATATTACACTGCTTGTGAAATTGTGTCAGGGAGTCTTTCCCCTACACATAGTGTCCATGGCCATGATGGCTTTTGCTGAACATTATCTGGTTTAAGCTACTTTTACTCTTGGAGGTGTAGATTTTACTGATGCAGTTATACTTTCTGTATGACGTAGCAATGCTCTGTTCTCTGGAGCTCTTGGTGCATTTAAGTAATATTTTGTACTGTAGTGTTTTATGTCTGAATGTTTTAGAGGGTTTGGCATAGCAACACTTCTTTTAAAATTTATAGTCTCCCTTCCTAGGCCTTAAGCACGAGAACAAATATGAGTGATACCTCGTGTTGCATTATTGCTACTAAGATTAACACAGGGCTCTGCCTACAGTAGATTCTTAATAAACATTTTATTTTTCTTTTTTGCATAACAATAAATTTGGCATGACCACCACTTTGAGAGACAAGGATGGTATAGTTTGAACACATTTCTTCAAAGAGTAGGATATGGAGAAATGCTGGATTAGGAAGTTGTGTGAAGTCTCTCCTTGATTCCTTTATGAATTAGTTTACTTAGTCTGCAGATATAAACTTTCTTTTTATTTCTTTCCATTCCAGTATTATCACATTTAGAATATATTCACAACAAGTCTTGAACCTGTGATTATTTATTCCTGTATATATAGGAGATTTTGGAATGTAAATTTCCTCAGTATGTGGGCAATTCTAAGGTTAATATTGCCTGAACAATACTATAGAATTTTGTTTAGTGATATTAATTGCTAATTTGAATACCTCCCTACTGAGACAAGAGCATTTCACTTATCTCCTGGAAATTAATAAGCATTATTCATTTCCTGCATGGTCCTCTTCATAACAGGTAAGACTTTAATAGAGAAAAGGCCCCAAGAGGCAGTTTGGGATGATTTCATATGTGTCAGTATTTTCAACATTTGAGCATGTTCCTTTTTCCCCTCTCTAAGGCTGTGAATTGTTTATCAAATATTTTTCTTCCATCCTGAGCCCTTCTTCAACTGTACAGGTTTGCATGTTTCTCTAGCTTTCCCCTAAGTGCTGACACTTTCATGCTCTCATGTAGGATACCAGAACTGATGAAGCATGAATTCTCTTTCATTTTAAAATTTTAAACATTCTCCTCAGAGCCAAACTGAAGAAGATAAAACAGGCATGAGAGTGCTATCAAAGTGGAAATATGAGATGTTTTATGTGAATTCCCAGAAAGCATGAAACCTAGCTACTGTTAATGCATCTAAGGAATGGTGATGCTTTCAGGTGCTTTCCCAGTTATTGGTAAGGTTAAGAGAGAATCAGCAAATTTAGTGTTTCTTTTCTAACAACCTTTTATTTCACTTTCTTTCCTGTCTGGATGGGGTTAAACTTGTAGTAAATATATCAAGGGATTTACAAAATCAGACTAAAATCTAAAGAATTAAATTGGAACTGTATAACTTTGGGATGTATTCTTTTTGTGTGTGTTTATTCATCTATAGTGATAATAATGCCAATCCTGCGTACTTCACAGAATTATGGCTTTTAAATGAAAGAAAAGGTATGGAAGAGATGAATAAATTAAGTGCTACACAAATCTGAGGGATCAGTATTCTCATATTGATATAAAGAGGTAGACTGCCTGTTCTGATTCCACTAAAAAGGCCATCAGGGTGATGAAGAAAACAAGGTTTATATTTGATTGCCTTCCACTTCCTATTTTTGTGCCTCTCTGTGCTTTTCTTCTGCCTCCACCTCAAGCACAATTACAAAGCTATCCTATGTCTTTAGGACCATATCCTTAGCTCCAGAGAAAATATATTTGATTATCTCAGTCTAGCAGAGTGATTAAAAAGGTGAGGCTGTGGTGATAAACATTTTATATTTGAATCTTTGCTCTGTCATTTACTAGCTAGTTGTAAACAAGTTACTTAAACTTTATGTGACTCAGTTTCTTCTTCTATAAAATGGTAATAATAATATTACCCAAAATTGGATTGTTGGGAGAGTTAATATATATAAAGCACTTTGAAGAGTCTGTTACACATAATAAAGTGCTTAATAGATGTTAGTTATTATCATTCCATACTAGTTGATACAGATTATCCATGTGTTCACACAAGTATCATTTTTTAATTTATCATTTTATTGAAGTATAGTTAATTTACAATGCGTTAATTTCTGCTGTACAGCACAGTGACATAGTTATATTGTACTTTAATACAGAACACTGCAAGATTGTCTGGCTTAGAACAATGTCTATCACATAGTACGCACTCAATGAAAAAGCAGTTAAATGAAAGAACTGAAAAACCTTTAAAATCTACAAGAATACATTTATAATGGTAGATTTCTGGGCACTATGACTATGTAGAAGAGAAAATGTTTTTGTTAAGGCCGTATTGATGAGCCTCACATCTCATCATGTAGGCAGTTTTCTAACTAAACTATAATATCAGTCTTTTAATCTCCCAATAATCAAGGAAGAAATAGTAAAGTAGTCCTGAGAACTATCCATCTCTGTGCTCACATACTAATCTGTCAGAAAATTTAGAAATTTAGGAGGCTCAGGAATGTTTGCTTGTTTTTCTTTCTTTTGTTTCTTGGCTGTGCTGTGTAGCATGCCGGATCTTAGTTCCCCGACCAGGGATTGAACCCTTGCCCCCTGCATTGGGAGCATGGGGTCTTAACCACTGGGCCACCAGGGAAATCCCTGCTTGTTTTTCTTTTCAAGTTCCTTACAAATAAGTTTATAAAGGCTCTGGAACATGCAATAATTAGAATGGTATTTCTCAAAGAGTAATCCATTGACTGCCTGTATCAGAATTACCTTGGGTACATATTAAAAATTCATATCTGCAGAGATTTAACTTTTGGCCACATGCAACAATGGATGAACCTGGAGGACATTATGCTATGTGAAATAAGTCAGGCACAGAAAAACAAATATTGAAAGCTCTCACTTGTACGTGGAATCTAAAAGAGTCAAATTCGTAGAAGCAGAGATTAGAATGGTAGTAATCATGGGATAGAATGGTGGGAGAAATGGGAAGATATTGGTTAAAGAGTGCAAAGTTGCAGTTATATAGGATGAATACGTCTAGAGATCTAATATTCAGCATGATGCCTATAGTTAATAACACTGTATAGAATACTGGAATTGTGCTAATAGAGTAGATTACAGGTGCTTACATCACACACACAAAAAGGCAACTGTATGAAGAGATGTTATGTTACTGTTAACTACATTGCCTAAAATAATCATATATATATATATATATATATATATATATATATATATAGTACACCTTAAATATGTATCATTTTTATTAATTTTTTGTAAGTTGGCTAGAATTGGGCCCAGGAATCTGCACCTAAAAATTGTTTGGGAGCTACTGAAAGAGAGACTAATTTTTTCACCAGGTAGGATTATCTGGAACTAATAAATATTTTCTATTGATAACTTTGCATATTCAGCTTAAAAAGTGCATTACTGTGTTGTCCCATTGCCTTTACAAAAGCATTTTGTAACTATTGAACAAATCACAGGTTATATTTAATTTATACGGAGGATTGCTTTCAAATTGCTTAATAAGGTATAGTTCCAGGTCACCCCAACTTAATTACATTTGAAAATTTAAAATAGAAACTTGCATCATCTAACCTCAAATTTTAAATACTCCAGAAGATTTGATGCAGGTGATTAGCAACCACATTTTGAGGAAAACCTGCACTGAAAGGTGGAATATGTTGATCTTCATTAACTTTTACTTCCATATTCCTTTTCCTACACGGCAATGCAAGAAACACTGTAAAACATTGTAAAAACGCAGTCAGAGGTTTTTTTTTTTAATTTCTATGAACATGGTCTTACTCTTCATAGGCTCTCAGGTTTTCCACATAGAGAACTATGCAGGCCTCTATGAAAACGGTCTCTCTGCTGAATTATCCAACATGCCCATGCCTCCAATAATCCCATTCTGAAAGCCAGTGGCTCAAGCCACGAAAGAATCCTTCCCGCTGATCTTTGGCATAATCAGCCCAGATCAAAGGAGCAGAAGAACCTAAGTTATTTGAGCACATGATGATTTTAGGGGATGATTCATGTTGTTGATATAAAACAACAGTAAAGTAAATGCTGTGCACTATCCGTGGCAAAGGAGGGAGCATGCAGAATTAAATAGGATGCATTTAAATACAGAGTAACAAAATATTAGGAAAAAATCCAACCCCCTAACTGAACAACTTATTTCTTAGAGCCTCAGATTTAATTTAATTTATTTTTTCTTTTCTTCATGTGCTTATATTTAGAAAAATCTTTGGATGGTATTGTCTCACTGAGACTCTAGACAAATAACTAGATCAGATTTCAAATCCCTTCTAGAATTCATTCATTTAAACACACACAAAAATACACTAAGGAACAATTTTGTTTTGTGTTTTGTGTTAGAAGATGAGAAAAACTCAACAGTTGAAAACTGAATTGGGAAAACTGAATTGCCTAATCTATCCCAAATATTCCTTTGAAGAGGCACAAACATGAATTGTTCTCATTGAGAATTTAAAATTTGAGAATATAATGGAGGCTACTGTTGTAAGTATAAAGTAATCTATCAAGAAATAATTTGTGCTGTCCTAGCAATGTTTGTTCTAACAGGGTATCTGTCCTTAAAAGAGATTTGAAACAAATTGAAGTATTATAGATAGGGCAGAGGATACTGAGAAGGCCTCGATTTCCTGCCCAAGCCTGAAGTCTCATTTGGTCAATCAGTGCATTCTCTTCAGTGGACATGGGTGCACAATGAACTATATAGCCTGTCATTAACACATATGACCATATTTGAGGTTCAAAGTATGGTTTCCCCTTGTTTGCACATATTTTCCCCCCTGGGTGGTTTTGGCACTGTACTTTATATGAAATGTAGGGTTAAAGAATTCTAGCTGGGTCAGAACATAATAACTGGTATCTACTAAAATTGCATAAATAAATTATTTACTCTCAGAGCATAGGCCCAGATTCTCAAAGGGTAAAATGATAACATCTCATAACTGTAAAGCGATTTATAATTTTATAAGTAATTTAATATGCACTATCTTTCTTTTTTAATTTTTTTTAATTATTTAAATTTTTTTACTGCTATTCTTGTCTGCTTACATTCTTTTTATGTATGTATGTATGTATGTATGTATAGCTGTGTTGGGTCTTCGTTTCTGTGCGAGGGCTTTCTCTAGTTGTGGCAAGCGGGGGCCACTCTTCATCGCGGTGCGCGGGCCTCTCACTATCGCGGCCTCTCGTTGCCGAGCACAGGCTCCAGACGCGCAGGCTCAGTAATTGTGGCTCACGGGCCGAGTTGCTCCGCGGCATGTGGGATCTTCCCAGACCAGGGCTCGAACCCGCGTCCCCTGCATTGGCAGGCAGATTCTCAACCACTGTGCACCAGGGAAACCCTGCACTATCTTTCTTGATTCTTGAAACAATTGTAGAGTAGACAAGGTAGATATTAGTATTCCATTTTACAGATTAAGATACCAAGTTTCATCAGTTTTATGACATGCCTCAATTCATATAATGAATGATAATTACTAGAGCTGAAAATAAAATTCAGGTTTTCTAGTGCCTACTTCACTGTTGCTTCCATATCTATAATTCATGTTATGCCAAAGAAAGAAGTAACAATTATTGTCCACATTCCCATATGCAATTATGTTAAAAACGTAGAGAAATCATTGTTTAACTTTGCATCCTCTCTAAAATTGCTCTTTGGAAATCTGTAGTCTTGAAGTCAAATGAAAGATTCTTTTCACCCAAAGTTTATTATGTTTGTTCTTCCAACCAGTAAAGAGACAATAATGAATGAAGGTATAGAAGTTAATATTATTAAAGTGAATGTG
The DNA here is from genome assembly GCF_949987535.1 of Balaenoptera acutorostrata. NCBI lineage: Eukaryota > Metazoa > Chordata > Mammalia > Artiodactyla > Balaenopteridae > Balaenoptera > Balaenoptera acutorostrata. The sequence continues at coordinate 70,074,939 of NC_080085.1, forward strand.
TGAATCCCCATAACTTGCTCTCAGATTTCAGAGGACAGTATATTTACTCTTTTTGTCTTTGTAGAGAAGTTTACAGACTCCTTGAATGTGGAAGATGCAGAAACTATATTCTTGGTAGTCCCTACAGCCTATTGTTTCATATACCAAAGGTGTTAAATCACATTCTAAAGTTAACTATTGTTGAATAATTTATTAACAATTACTGGGCTTAATTCACTGGGCACATGCCAGAGTCAAGTCTAGGACAAAAAAAAAAAAAAAAACTAATAGCATACAGCAGTTTAGTTAGCTTGATTTTAACATTTTGTCCAGGACATAAGAGAACAGACTGGTGGTTGCCAAGGCAGAGGGAGTTGGAGGAGGGATGTAGTGGGAGGTTGGGATTAGCAGATGTAAGCTTTTATATACAGAATGGATAAACAACAAGGCCTTACTGTATAGCACAGAGAACTATATTCAATATCCTATGATAAACCATAATGGAAAAGAATATAAAAAAAAGAATGTATATATATATGTATACCTGAATGACTTTGTTGTACAGCAGAAATTAACACAACATAAATCAGCTATACTTCAATAAAAAAAAATTGATTAAAATTTTGTCTAGGAGAATTGAGCCTAGTCTCAAACTCAGGGAGTAGTTGTTCTTACCCAAAACATTATTTTGTGTCCTGGACTTTGAGACAAACAAACACATGATCTCCCCAAAATAAATATTTGTGTTGATTCTGTCCTACGATTTTGTTAGTGATATATTAACCAATAAATAAATGAGAGAGCAAATTGCAGTACAAGTCTTTTGTAATTCAACTATTGGAGAGAATCCAGTTCAATTCTACAAAGTAGGAAAGGTTAAATATTTTTATTAAAGTCACTTAAATTTTATACTATTTCTATGTCTCTTCCGTGAAAGCTGAATTATATATTTTTAAAAATTAGGAACTTCTCTGGTGGTGCAGTGGTTAAAAATCCGCCTGCCAATGTAGGGGACACAGGTTCAATCCCTGGTCCGGGAAGATCCCACATGTTGCAGAACAACTGGGCCCGTGTGCCACAACTACTGAGCCTGCACTCCAGAGCCCACGAGCCAAACACTGAGCCCGTGCACCGCAACTACTGAAGCCCACGCACCTAGTACCTGTGCTCCACAACAAGAGAAGTCACTGTGGTGAGAAGCCCGCACACCACAACAAAGAGTAGCCCCCCTTGCCACAACTAGAGAAAGTCCACGCACAGCAACAGAGACCCAACGCAGCCAAAAATAAATAAATTTTTCTTAAAGTTTAAAAATTACTTTGTAACAATTAAAATTTCTTCAGAGGAAAATAAACCACTTACCTTGTATCATTTTAACATTCATTTTAGAAAATATTCCACCTGATAGCTCGACCAGTTTTTGTTGTTAGTACTTATTGTTGTTAGTACTTATTGATAGTATTGGAGAATACCCTCTAAAGGAGCCTATGCAATATCACCTCAAGACATTGCATGAAGCATGGTCAAAAATACTGATAATAAAAGTGACCACTGCAAAAGGTTGGAATTGAAAGAAACACCCATTATTTGACCTAATTATGGATTAACAAACCATTTAAAAAATCTTAGAAGTTTGCCTTGCCAGTTTGGCTTAACTGCAATTTATTTTATTTGAGGTCGAATATACTTAAAACCCGCACTTAAAAAGATGTAAAACAGGCAAAGAAGCATAACATTTAACCTTTATTCATTTAAAATATATATCCCTATGTATGGAGAGCCTGGACAGTGTCAAATTAAACAAGCAATTAGTTTCTTTCTAACAGTGAGCAGTTCAAATTGTAACATCATGCCAGCCGTGATTAAGAATGATACAGCACATCATCATAGTCAACACTATTCAGCCAATGTAAACCTTAGTTAGAAATGTACTTGTCAGAGAAAAATGTGCCTTTGATTTCTATTACACTTTCCCAGTAATTGCTGTCATCAGTGGCAGGTTATTATTACAGCTGAATAGAGTTTCAGTAATTACTTTTGCACAGATTCTAACAGCTTTTAGATTGAAGGATATTCTGACAGTTTGAATACTCTTGACAACAATTACCTTTTTCCTGGTTAACACTGATTCAGGAAAATTAAAAATTAAATCTGTTCAGAGGAAACACTTATGTATGTCACTAGCAAGTAGGTTGATACAAAAAATGTGTAAGTTGCAGAATGAGAATTTTTTTAAAGTTCTTTTTCTCTTATGTATTTTTGAAAATCAGCATTAAGGGAAATGCAGACCATACTGGTTAGATTAATAGTAAATGATGTGAAATGACTGAAAGCAGTCCTCAATCCAATTACTGACAGAAATTACTGTACTGGTATGATGAGAAAAAATTGTGCATGAGAAAGGCATGAACATGATTATTTACATATGCATGCCTGTATCTACCTATGCATATGGCTGTAAATGCCTTGAGTAATTGGAGGCCAAAGTACATGCACATACCTATATCTTTCAGAGAGTGAAAATATGTTTATAACAGATTTGCATTCTATAATAGTAAAACTGGCTTCTTCTTATGCAAAGTTAAAAAAAAAAAAAGAATTGATACAACTAATCAGAACATTTAGGACCAAACCACTTTGGTATGAGTTTTTAAACAATCCAGATAGTTGAGACCAGTTGTGGGATGTAAGGTATCCATATAATCACTTGAATGTTTCATTCAGTTTTGTGTCACACACTTAAAAATGGCCAAAGTTTAGAATCCTATGTGAAATCTTCTTTACATATTAACTAGTACAATTAGCCATCATTTGGAGAAGTTATTTGTAAATGAGGCAAGAAACAAAATTTTAAAAAGAATCTACACAAAGCCTTCTAATTAAATCTAATTTAAAATACTGGTTTCAAGTACCAGAATAAAGTATAATATATAGAAAGTATCAATAACCAAAATTATCTTTCTAAAATATGTAACATAAATGCTCCCAAAGAATAAAAGCCTGCTATAGCAAAATGTGAGGGAAAAAAAGAGGAGTAAAAGAACAAATAGGAAAACAATTAAGTTATTCTTCATGTTGTAAAAATACTTTCAATATATTTTTGGAAAATTAATGTTTTTAGTTTTCCAAATGAAATAATAGTATGGGAAAAACTAAAATTAAATTTCATCAGATTCCATAGGCTAAAAAAAGTTACATTTAACCCTTTAAGGGTAATACATATGTGGGATCATATTATGCTCCATGTGATGTTGATTTGTTTTTTATATAAATAGAATGAAGAAATTACTCAACCTGTATTGAAAAATTCAACTGAAATTCTGTTGAGTATTTTCTAAAATCATAAGTAAGATTTTCAAATAGAATAACCATATCAACACAATTTATCAGATCCAATTAAAGATGTTAATCAACAAAGTTTTCTATTGATTACTAGAGTTGAAAACACTAATAGATTCCTCAAGGCTCTAAAATATATTACATATACAAAATATACCTACTAAAAAATACTTTCCTTTCCTCCATAATGGTCTCATTCAATGACTCCATTTCTCATTATCTATTATAGAAACGTATCTGCAAACAAGTGCTAGCTTACTCTCACTGCAGTTCTCTAGGAAAATTTATCTGGGAATAAAGTTCATCAGTATGGTGGTATAAAATTCAAGCAAATGCACTCTACTTAAGTGCTTTATGATTGATTATTTAAGAGTTTATTCTACATCAAGTTTCGTGGGCAGAATAATTTTGGATCTGTGTTAACATGTGAAGTGCACTGGAGTGATGAGTACTTTGTCATAAGCCAGCTGATATATATATATCTGAGCTGAGGATTTTCCAAAGCCTGGAGGTAGGCAAACAACCATTAGACAGTTGATAACAGGCACGTGTTTGGTAAAATATAGTCTATTCTAAAAACAAAGCAACTAAGTTTCTGGAAAATTATTGACCATCAGGGTTGGGACAGGGATAGGATGCTGGGAGAAAAATGGCCACTGATTAGATATATACACAAGTGCTGTAAGGGGTAGGGGAAAATAAAGTATACTAAAAGGGATATTCGTGTTAAACAGAAATTACTTACAGTAATAAAAGTGTTCAGAGTATCCTGGGAAGAGATTGGCAGCTCCATATGGTGAGATAGGATAGGATATGTTCCAAGAATGGGTGGCTGGACAGAATTTCCAGCTTTCCACAAAAACCTTTTTGAGCTAGCTGGATGAGGAGTACCTATTAAGGTACAGTAGCAAGGTTTTTGCTAAGTCAGAGACAAAGTGACAATAAATATTTGTTTTTCTCAGATGTCAGCATAAGTGTCTCCCATCCTTGCTCTGTCTCTAGACCATGGGAATACATGAATACCAGGAGAGATCTGAGGGTAGTGCAGGGTTGAATGCATTCTTTCTAGGCCTTGAGAAAAGTTTATTTCATGATACACAGTTCTTATCAATACCCCCAAATAATCTATTTAGCTATTTACTGTAATATTAGGAAAATTTTTCAAAATATTATCAGTGTGGAATTTATTAATTTGATATAGAATTTTTTGATATAGGAATCAAGTAATTAGACATTCTATTAGATATTATTATCTTTGGCTGCCAATATGTGACTCCAAATGGCTGGATAAAATGTGAACATCATGTTCAGGCTTCCAGCTATTTATGATTGTTTGGCATTGGGTAGCCTTACGTCTGAGCATGTTATTGAAACTTTTTTATTTTATCTGGATGTTTACATGATATATACACAGCCTATGACTACAGTGAACTATCTAAGGTTTGTTTGTAAATAAACTTGGAAGAAATGACCACTTTTCTGTATGAATGTCCAGTTCTTACCTTAAATAATTTTTTAAACTAGATATTAGTTTTAGTGTTAGCCAACATACATTAGATTTATCTTTGAAACACAAACACAATAGGCCATGTAAATAAACATTGTAACTATTAAATATCTAGCTATTAAAAATACAAAGACACAGAGAATAAAACATTAATGAAGGCAAAAAAATAGTTCAGAGTATAAGCCAAAAGATGTACCTTTTTTGGTTGGGTTCACATCCAAATTTTTATTTAGTTGATAACCTCCATTACACACTAAGTTAATTTTACAGAAAATAAAAATGAAAATATTTGGAAATTGATCTGAAAGTTCAGAAAATGTTAACTAAAACAGAATAAACAAGGGAAAATATGAAAATATTTAATATTATAAATGAAAAGTTCCCTAATTAATACAATTAATTTGTATTCAAGACTCATGAATTTTTCCATTTTTATCAGTTATACTTTTGTATCATATGTATACCATTGGAAATGATACTAGCTATGGCTATGAACACACAGAAATTTTCTTTGAATGTTTCTGTAGTAAAGGTTCATTTGCCTTGCCCAGGACTCACTGAAGGACTTGCAATGCCTGAATCATCACAGAACAGATTCTCAGGAGGCCTTGATCTTCCTTAATCAGATTTGCAGGAACAAAAAATGGACACAGTGACTGTGCAGCAGAAATTTTACTGAATGTTAAAATATGGGATCCATCATGAATGTTACAGAAGGAAATGACTCCAATAATCATATCTGGGAAAACCCCTACTCAGGTTAACTGGGGGCTCTGAGAGACTAGTAAAAGGCACAGTATTGGCTGAGAACTCTCGATTTTTCAAACTCATGCTTCGGAAGCCATGTTCTGTAGACTGTAGAATTGTCCCTTCTCCATTAAGAGACTCTTTGCAAACACTGACATCCCATTCGTTCTTTGTCCCCATATCCACCTCCCAGAGTGGATGAACCAAGGTGGATGAACTGGTGGCCAAAGGTGAACCTAGGTAAGCCCAGGACATAAGTCGAATTGTTGAATCTCTCAGCATGTGTCTTCCTTTTCTGTTTGAAATACATACATGGACAATCCTCAGGTCATCAGAAATGATGAGGGGGTTGTTGGCTGTGTCAAAATTTAAGGTCAAATCCACTTATATATATTCAACACTGAGAGGCCGCGTTCTTGAATAATGCTTGGAAATTAATCATCCTTGGGTTCATCTGGAGAATAGCTCTCACCTGGGGCTTTAGTCTTTTATCTTTCAAACTAGAGGCTCCAGCTGGTTAGTGGGCCAGACATTGCTCTTATGAGAGACTACAGAGCAGAAGGGGCACAATAAACTTCCCGCTCAGGCTCATTTTGCAATAAATTGAGGCATTGGAGGAAGCAGACATGTCTACGTTAAGGTACATGGGTTTTCCAAGATAAGTCATATAGTCAAGACAACTATATGCTTTATTAAATTGTTCAGCCATGGCCACAGTCTGGGGAAAACTGTGCAGGATGTTGTTCTTTCCATAAGTTGAATGGATATTAGTCCTTGCGTCACATTAATCTTTAAATATAAAGAGAGATTGTGAGCCTACGTATTGCAATCACTGATACTAAGTAATTAATACACAACAAAAGCACAAATATAAAAAAAAACTCATGGCCCTGAAATTCTGATGTTTGAAATGATTTTCAGAATGAAGGACATGATTCATCCTTGTACCCTTTTTCTCCTCCAGTTTTATTGAGATATACAGACAGTCTATTTAAATTTTCTGCCCATTTTTTGATTAGTTTGTCTATTTTTTATTATCCAGTTGTATGAAGGAGTTTGTATATTTTGGAGATTAGTCCCTTGTCAGTCGCATAGTTTGCAGATAATTGTTTCCCATTGTGTAGTTTGTCTTTTCATTTTGTTCATGGTTTCCTTTGCTGTGCAAAAGCTTATGTTTGATTAGGTTTCTTTAGCTTATTTTTGCTTTAACTTCTATTGCCTTGGGAAACTGACCAAAGAGAAAATTGCTACGATTTATGTCAGAGAAAGTTTTTCCTATGTTCTCTTCTAGGGGTTTTATGTTGTCCTGACTTATATTTAAGTCTTTAAGCCATTTTGAGTATATTTTTATGTACGGCTTGAGAGAGCATTCTAAGTTCACTGATTTGCATGCAGCTGTCCAGCCTTCCCAACACCACTTGTGAAAGAGCCTGTCTTTTTTCCATTGTATATTCTTTTCTTTTTAAACATCTTTATTGAAGTATAATTGCCTTACAATGGTGTGTTAGCTTCTGCTTTATAACAAAGTGAATCAGTTATACATATACGATATGTTCCCATATTTCTTCCCTCTTGCATCTCCCTCCCTCCCACCCTCCCCATCCCACCCCTCTAGGTGGTCACAAAGCACCGAGCTGATCTCCCTGTGCTATGTGGCTGCTTCCCACTAGCTATCTATTTTACATTTGGTAGTGTATATATGTCCATGACACTCTCTTACCCTGTCACATCTCACCCCACCCCCTCCCCATATCCTCAAGTCCATTCTCTAGTAGGTCTGTGTCTTTATTCCCGTCTTGCCACTAGGTTCTTCATGGCCTTTTTTTTTTCCCTTAGATTCCGTATATATGTGTTAGCATACTGTATTTGTTTTTCTCTTTCTGACTTACTTCACTCTGTATGACAGACTCTAACTCCATCCACCTCATTACAAATACCTCCATTTCATTTCTTTTTATGGCTGAGTAATATTCCATTGTATATATGTGCCACATCTTCTTTATCCATTCATCTGTCGATGGACATTTAGGTTGCTTCCATGTCCTGGCTATTGTAAATAGAGCTGCAATGAACATTTTGGTACATGACAATTTTTGAACTATGGTTTTCTCAGGGTATATGCCCAGTAGTGGGATTGCTGGGTCGTATGGTAGTTCTATTTGTAGTTTTTTAAGGAACCTCCATACTGTTCTCCATAGTGGCTGTATCAATTTACATTCCCACCAACAGTGCAAGAGTGTTCCCTTTCCTCCACACCCTCTCCAGCATTTATTGTTTCTAGATTTTTTGATGATGGCCATTCTGACCGGTGTGAGATGATATCTCATTGTAGTTTTGATTTGCATTTCTCTAATGATTAATGATGTTGAGCATTCTTTCATGTGTCTGTTGGCCATCTGTATATCTTCTTTGGAGAAATGTCTATTTAGGTCTTCTGCCCATTTTTGGATTGGGTTGTTCGTTTTTTTGTTATTGAGCTGCATGAGCTGCTTGTAAATCTTGGAGATTAATCCTTTGTCAGTTGCTTCATTTGCAAATATTTTCTCCCATTCTGAGGGTTGTCTTTCGGTCTTGTTTATGGTTTCCTTTGCTGTGCAAAAGCTTTTAAGTTTCATTAGGTCCCATTTGTTTATTTGTGTTCTTATTTCCATTTCTCTGGGAGATGGGTCAAAAAGAATCTTGCTGTGATGTATGTCATAGAGTGTTCTGCCTATGTTTTCCTCTAAGAGTTTGATAATGTCTGGCCTTACACTTAGGTCTTTAATCCATTTTGAGTTTATTTTTGTGCATGGTGTCAGGGAGTGTTCTAATTTCATACTTTTACAAGTATCTGTCCAATTTTCCCAGCACCACTTATTGAAGAGGCTGTCTTTTCTCCACTGTATATGCTTGCCTCCTTTATCAAAGATAAGGTGACCATATGTGTGTGGGTTTATCTCTGGGCTTTCTCTCCTGTTCCATTGATCTATATTTCTGTTTTTGTGCCAGTACCAAACTGTCTTGATTACTGTAGCTTTGTAATATAGTCTGAAGTCAGGGAGCCTGATTCCTCCAGCTCCATTTTTCGTTCTCAAGATTGCTTTGGCTCTTCGGGGTCTTTTGTGTTTCCATACACATTGTGAAATTTTTTGTTCTAGTTCTGTGAAAAATGCCAGTGGTAGTTTGATAGGGATTGCATTGAATCTGTAGATTTCTTTGGGTACTAGAGTCATTTTCACAATGTTGATTCTTCCAATCCAGGAACATGGTATATCTCTCCATCTATTTGTATCATCTTTAATTTCTTTCATCAGTGTCAATTTTCTGCATACAGGTCTTTTGTCTCCTTAGGTAGGTTTATTCCTAGATATTTTATTCTTTTTGTTGCAATGGTAAACGGGAGTGTTTTCTTAATTTCACTTTCAGATTTTTCGTCATTAGTGTATAGGAGTGCAAGAGATTTCTGTGCATTAATTTTGTATCCTGCTACTTTACCAAATTCATTGATTAGCTCTAGGAGTTTTCTGGTAGCATCTTTAGGATTCTCTATGTATAGTATCATGTCATCTGCAAATAGTGACAGCTTTACTTCTTCTTTTCTGATTTGGATTCCTTTTATTTCTTTGTCTTCTCTGATTGCTGTGGCTAACACTTCCAAAATTATGTTGAATAATAGTGGTGAGAGTGGGCAACCTTGTCTTGTTCCTGATCTTAGTGGAAATGGTTTCAGTTTTTCACCATTGAGGACAATGTTGGCTGTGGGTTTGTCATATATGGCCTTTATTATGTTGAGGAAAGTTCCCTCTATGCCTACTTTCTGCAGGGCTTTTATCATAAATGGGTGTTGAATTTTGTCGAAAGCTTTCTCTGCATCTATTGAGATGATCATATGGTTTTTCTCCTTCAATTTGTTAATATGGTTTATCACATTGATTGATTTGCATATGTTGAAGAATCCTTGCATTCCTGGGATAAACCCCACTTGATCACGGTGTATGATCCTTTTAATGTGCTGTTGGATTCTGTTTGCTAGTATTTTGTTGAGGATTTTTGCATCTATGTTCATCAGTGATATTGGCCTGTAGTTTTCTTTCTTTGTGACATCTTTGTCTGGTTTTGGTATCAGGGTGATGGTGGCCTCCTAGAATGAGTTTGGGAGTGTTCCTCCCTCTGCAATATTTTGGAAGAGTTTGAGAAGGATAGGTGTTAGCTCTTCTCTAAATGTTTGATAGAATTCACCTGTGAAGCCATCTGGTCCTGGGCTTTTGTTTGTTGGAAGGTTTTTAATCACAGTTTCAATTTCAGTGCTTGTGATTGGTCTGTTTATATTTTCTATTTCTTCCTGGTTCAGTCTCGGCAGTTTGTGCATGTCTAAGAATCTGTCCATTTCTTCCAGGTTGTCCATTTTATTGGCATAGAGTTGCTTGTAGTAATCTCTCATGACCTTTTGTATTTCTGCAGTGTCAGTGGTTACTTCTCCTTTTTCATTTCTAATTCTATTGATTTGAGTCCTCTCCCTTTTTCTCTTGATGAGTCTGGCTAATGGTTTATCAATTTTGTTTATCTTCTCAAAGAACCGGCTTTTAGTTTCATTGATTTTTGCTATTGTTTCCTTCATTTCTTTTTCATTTATTTCTGACCTGATCTTTATAATTTCTTTCCTTCTGCTGGCTTTGGGGTTTTTATGTCCTTCTTTCTCTAATTGCTTTAGGTGCAAGGTTAGGTTGTTTCTTCGAGATGTTTCCTGTTCCTTGAGGTAGGCTTGTATTGCTATAAACTTCCCTCTTAGCACTGCTTTTGCTGCGTCCCATAGGTTTTGGGTCGTCGTGTCTCCATTGTCATTTGTTTCTAGGTATTTTTTGATTTCCCCTTTGATTTCTTCAGTGATCACTTCGTTATTAAATAGTGTATTGTGTAGCCTCCAAATGTTTGTATTTTTTACAGATCTTTTCCTGTAATTGATATCTAGTCTCATAGCGTTGTGGTCGGAAAAGATTCTTGATACGATTTCAATTTTCTTAAATTTACCAAGGCTTGATTTGGGACCCAAGATATGATCTATCCTGGAGAATGTTCCATGAGAACTTGAGAAAAATGTGTATTCTGTTGTTTTTGGGTGCAATGTCCTATAAATATCAATTAAGTCCATCTTGTTTAATGTATCATTTAAAGCTTGTGTTTCCTTATTTATTTTCATTTTGGATGATCTATCCATTGGTGAAAGTGGGGTTTTAAAGTCCCCTACTATGATTGTGTTGCTGTTGATTTCCCCTTTTATGGCTGTTAGTATTTGCCTTATGTATTGATGTGCTCCTATGTTGGGTGCATAAATATTTACAATTGTTATACCTTCCTCTTGGATCGATCCCTTGATCATTATATAGTGTCCTTCTTTGTCTCTTGTAATAGTCTTTATTTTAAAGTCTATTTTGTCTGATATGAGCATTGCTACTCCAGCTTTCTTTTGATTTCCATTTGCATGGAATATCTTTTTCCAGCCCCTCACTTTCAGTCTGTATGTGTCTCTAGGTCTGAAGTGGGTCTCTATTAGACAGCATATATATGGGTCTTGTTTTTGTATCCATTCAGCCAGCCTGTGTCTTTTGGTGGGAGCATTTAATCCATTTACATTCAAGGTAATTATCGATATGTATGTTCTTATTCCCATTTACTTAAATGTTTTGGGTTTGCTATTGTAGGTGTTTTCCTTCTCTTGTTTTTCTTGCCTAGAGAAGTTCCTTTAGCATTTGTTGTAAAGCTGGTTTGGTGGTGCTGAACTCTCTCACCTTTTGCTTGTCTGTAAAGGTTTTAATTTCTCCATCACATCTGAATGAGATCCTTGCTGGGGAGAGTAATCTTGGTTGTAAGTTTTTCCCCTTCATCACTTTAAGTATATCCTGCCACTCCCTTCTGGCTTGCAGAGTTTCTGCTGAAAGATCAGATGTTAACCTTATGGGGACTCCCTTGTGTGTTATTTGTTGTTTTTCCCTTGCTGCTTTTAATATGTTTTCCTTATATTTAATTTTTGATAGTTTGATTAATATGTGTCTTGGCGTGTTTCCCCTTGGGTTTATCCTGTATGGGTCTCTCTGTGCTTCCAGGACTTGATTAACTATTTCCTTTCCCATATTAGGGAAGTTTTCAACTATAATCTCTTCAAATATTTTCTCAGTCACTTTCTTTTTCTCTTCTTCTTCTGGGACCCCTATAATTCGAATGTTGGTGCGTTTAATGTTGTCCCAGAGGTCTCTGAGGCTGTCCTCAGTTCTTTTCATTCTTTTTTCTTTATCCTGCTCTGCAGTAGTTATTTCCACCATTTTATCTTCTAGGTCACTTATCCTTTCTTCTGCCTCAGTTATTCTGCTATTGATCCCATCTAGAGTATTTTTAATTTCATTTATTGTGTTTTTCATTATTGCTTGGTTCCTCTTTAGTTCTTCTACGTCCTTGTTAAATGTTTCTTGCATTTTGTCTATTCTATTTCCAAGATTTTGGATCATCCTTACTATCATTATTCTGAATTCTTTTTCCGGTAGACTACCTATTTCCTCTTCATTTGTTAAGTCTGGTGTATTTTGACCCTGCTCCTTCATCTGCTGTGTGTTTTTCTGTTGTCTCATTTTGCTTATCTTACTGTGTTTGGGGTCTCCTTTTCACAGGCTGCAGGTTCGTAGTTCCCGTTGTTTTTGGTATCTGTCTCCAGTGGCTAAGGTTGGTTCAGTGGGTTGTGTAGGCTTCCTGGTGGAGGGAACTAGTGCCTGAGTTCTGGTGGATGAGGCTGGATCTTTTCTTTCTGGTGGGCACGTCCACATTTGGTGGTGTGTTTTGGGGTGTCTGTGGCCTTATTATAATTTTAGGCAGCCTCTCTGCTAATGGATGGTGCTGTGTTCCTGTCTAGCTAGTTATTTGGCATAGGGTGTCCAGCACTGTAGCTTGCTGGTCATTGAGTGAAGCTGGGTCTTGATGTTGAGATGGAGATCTCTGAGAGGTTTTTGCCCTTTGGTATTACGTGGAGCTGGGAAGTCTCTTGTGGACCAGTGTCCTGAAGTTGGCTCTCCCACCTCAGAGGCACGGCCCTGATGCCTGGCTGGAGCACCAAGAGCCTTTCATCCACACGGCTCAGAGTAAAAGGGAGAAAAAATAGAAAGAAAGAAAGAAAGAGGCTATAATATAGTGAAGTAAAATAAAGCTATTGTAAAGCAAAGCTATACAGACAAAATGTCACCCAGAAGCATATTCATATACACTCACAAAAAAAGGAAAAGGGGAAAAATTAATATCTCCTGCTCCCAAAGTCCACCTCCTGAATTTGGGATGATTCGTTGTCTATTCAGGTATTCAACAGATGCAGGCACATCAAGTTGTTTGTGGAGTTTTAATCCGCTGCTTCGGAGGCTGCTGGGAGAGACTTCCCTTTCTCTTCCCTGTTCGCACAGCTCCTGGGGTTCAGCTTTGGATTTGGACCCGCCTCTGCGTGTAGGTCGCCTGAGGGCGTCTATTCCCCGCCCAGACAGGACGGGGTTAAAGGAGCAGCTGCTTCGGGGGCTCTGGCTCACCCAGGCCGTGGGGAGAGAGGGGTTCAGAGGAGGCGGGGCGAGCCTGCGGGAGCAGAGGCCGGCATGATGTTGCACCAGCCTGAGGCATGCCGTGCGTTCTCCTGGGGAAGTTGTCCCCGGATCACGGGACCCTGGCAGTGGCGGGCTGCACAGGCTTCTGGGAGGGGCGTTGTGGAGAGTGACCTGTGCTCGCACACAGGCTTTTCACAGGCGGCAGCAGCAGCCCCAGCGTCTCACGCCTGTCTCTGGGGCCTGCGCTGATTGCCGTGGCTCGCGCCCGTCTGTCTGTGGAGCTTGTTTAGGCAGCGCTCTGAATCCCCTCTCCTTGCGCACCGTGAAACAAGAAGGCAAGAAAAAGTCTCTTGCCTCTTCGGCAACTGCAGACTTTTTCCCGGACTCCCTCCTGGCTAGCTGTGGTGCACTAACCCCTTCAGGCTGTGTTCATGCCGCCAACCCCAGTCCTCTCCCTGCGATCTGACTGAAACTGACCCTCAGCTCCCAGCCCCGCCCGCCCCGGCGGGTGAGCAGAGAAGCCTCTCTGCTGGTGAGTGCTGCTCAGCGCCGAGCCTCTGTGTGGGAATCTCTCCGTTTTTTCCTCGGCACCCCTGTTGCTGTGGGGTCCGTGCTGATAGCCGTGGCTCGCGCCCGTCTCTGGAGTTCGTTTAGGCGGCTCTCTGAATCCCCTCTCCTTGCCCGCTGCGAAACAAAGAGGCAAGAAAAAGTCTCTTGCCTCTTCGGCAACTGCAGACTTTTTCCCGGACTGCCTCCTGGCTAGCTGTGGTGCACTAACCCCTTCAGGCTGTGTTCACGCCGCCAACCCCAGTCCTCTCCCTGCGATCCAACCAAAGCCCGACCCTCAGCTCCCAGCCCTGCCCGCCCCGGCGGCTGAGCAGACAAGCCTCTCTCAGGCTGGTGAGTGCTGCTCGGCACCAATACTCCGTGCAGGAGTCTCTCCGCTTTGCCCTCCGCACCCCTTTGGCTGCGTTCTCTTCCGTGGCTCCGAAGCTTCCCCCCTCTGCCACCCGCAGTCTCCGCCCGCGAAGGGGCTTCCTAGTGCGTGGAAATCTTTCCTCCTTCACGGCTCCCTCCCAGTGGTGCAGGTCCCGTCCCTATTCTTTTGTCTCTGTTATTTCTTTTTTCTTTTGCTCTACCCAAGTACGGGGGGAGTTTCTTGCCTTTTTGGAGGTCTGACGTTTTCTGCCAGCGTTCAGTGGGTGTTCTGTAGGAGCAGTTCCACGTGTAGATGTATTTCTACTGTATCTGTGGGAAGGAAGTTGATCTCCGCGTCTTACTCTTCTGCCATCTTCTCTCCTCCCTCTCCATTGTATATTCTTGAATCTTTTGTCAAAGATTAATTAACCATAGGTTTGTGGGTTTATTTCTGGGATCTCCATTCTGTTCCATTGATCCATACCACACTGTTTTGATTATTATAGCTTTGTAGAATTATCCGAAGTCTGGGAGAGTTACGCATCCAGCTTTGTTCTGTTTTCCTCAGGAGTGCTTTGGCAATTCTGTCTCTTTTATGGTTCCATATAAATCTTAGGATTATTTGTTCTAGTTCTGTGAAAAATGTCATGGGAAATTTGTCAAGGATCACATTAATTCTGTAGATTGCTGTGGGTTCTATGGCAATATTAACAATATTAATTTTTCAATCCAAGAGAATGATATACATATTCATTTCTTTAAACCATCTTCAGTTTTCCTTACCAATTTTTTTAATAGTTCTCAGTGTATAAGTTTCTCAACTCCTTGGTCAGGTTTATTCCTAAGTATTTTATATTTTTGATGTGATTTTAAAAGGGATTTTTTCCACTTTCCCTTTCTTTGTTTCATTGTTAGTGTAAATAAATGCAAATGTTAATCTTGTATCCTCCTACCTTGCTGAAATCTTTTATTAGTTCTAATAGTTTTTGTGTGGAGTCTTTATGCTTTTCTATATAGAGTATCATGTCATCTGCATTTAATGACAGATTTACCTTTTCCCTTCCAATTTGGACAAATTTATGTCTTTTTCTTGTCTGACTGTTGTGGTTAGGACTTCCAGTACTGTGTTGAATAAAAGTGATGAGATTGAGCATCCTTGTCTTGTTCCAGATTTTAGTGGGAAGACTTTCAATTTTTCACCATTTAGTATTATGTAGGCTGTAGGTTGGTCATAAATAGCTTTCATTATGTTGATATATACTCCCTCTATACCAACTTTCGTAAGAGATTTTATCATGAATGGATGTTGAATTTTATCAAATGCTTTTTCTGCATCTGAGATAATCATGTGGTTTTTGTCATTTCTTTTGTTGATGTGGTATATCACATTGATTGATTTGCTTATGATGAACCATCCATGCGACCCTGGGATGAATCCAACTTGATTGTGATGTATGATCTTTTTTATGTGTTGTTGGATTCTTTTTGCTCATATTTAGTTTAGAATTTGTGTGTCTATATTCATCAAAGATATTGGCCTGTAATTTCATTTTTTGGTAATGCCTTTATCTGGTTTTGTTATCAGGGTGATGGTGGCTTCATAGAATGACTTAGGGAGTGTTCCTGCCTCTTCAATCTTTTGGAAAACTTTGAGAAGGATTGGAATAAATTCTTCTTTGTATGTTTGGTAGAATCCACCAGTGAAGCCATCTGGACCTGGACTTTTGTTTGCAGGGAGTTTTATTTTATTACAGATTCAATTTCACTTCTAGTGATCAGTCTGTTCAAGTTATCTATTTCATTTTGATTCAACTTTGATGGGCTGTATGTTTCTGAAAACTTGTCCATTTCTTCTACGTTGCCCAAGTTTTGAGCATATAATTGTGTGTAGTATTCTCTTAATTTTCTTTAAATATATTTCTATGGTATTGGTTGTTACTACTCCTCTTTCATTTCCTATTTTGTTCATTTGGGTCCTCTCTCTTTTCTTCTTGGTGAGCCTGACCAGGGGTTTCTTGATATTATTTACTTTTTCAAAGAACCAGTTCTTGATTTTATTGAGTTTTTTTCTAATGATTTTAATCTCTATTCCATTTATTTATTCTCTGACCTTTATTAATTCCTTCCTTATGTTGACTTTATGTTTTGTTTTTTCTTTTTCTAAATCTTTTAGGTGGTAGGTTAGATTGTTTATTTGGAATTTTTCTTATTTTTTGAGGAAGGACTGTATTACTGTGAACTTTCTTCTTAGGAGTGTTTTTGCTGCATCCCATACATTTTGTATGGTTTAGTTTTCTTTGCTATTTGTATCAAGGTATTTTTAAATTTCCTCTTTGATTTCATCATTGACCAATTGTTTTTTTTAAGTAACATGTTGTTTAGTCTCCATGTAATTGTTTTTTTTTCTCATTTATCTTCCTGTGTTTGATTTCTAGTTTCATGCTGTTGTGGTAAGAAAAGATGCTTGGAATAATTTCTATCCTTTTAAATTTGTTGAGGCTTGTTTTTTGTCATCTTCAGTGGTCTATCCTAGAGAATGTTCCATGTGCACCTGTAAAAAATGTGTATTCTGGGGTTGTTGTTGTTTTTTTTTTGATGTAATATCTTGAAAATATCATAAGTCTAACTGTTCTATTTATCATTTAGGACCTCTGTTGCCTTATTGATTTTCTGTCTGGAAGATCTGTCCATTGATGTCACTGGGGTGTTAAAGCCTCCTATTATAATTTGACTCCCATCAGTTTCTCTCTTTTTGTATGTTAGTACTTGTTTTATGCATTTGGGTGATCCTAAATTGGGTGCATATATGTTAATGAGTGCAATATCTCCTTCTTGTATTGATCCTTTTATCATTATATAGTTTCCTTCTTTATCTTTCTTTATGACCTTTGTTTTAAAGACTATTTTGTCTGATATCATTATTGCAAACTGTTCTCTTGCCATTTCGTTTTGCATGAATTATCTTTTTCCATCCCCACACTTTCAATCTATGTGTGTCCTTCACTGTAAAGTGGGTCTCTTGTAGGCAGCATAGTGTAAGCTGTTGTTTTATTACCTAATCTGTCACATTATGTCTTTTGATTGGAATATTTAGTCCATTGAAACTTAAGGTAATTATCAATAGTATGTATTTATTGCTATTGTAAACGTTTTTTTTTCCAGTTGATTTTGTATTTCTTCTTTGTTACTTTATTTTTCCTTTTGTTTTTCCTTTTGTTTTTTGATGATTTTCTTTTTTATTGTGCTTGTGTTCTCTTCTTTTTAGTGCTTTGTGAATCTATTGTATATTTTTATTTGTGGTTACCCTGTTTTTCAAGTAGGTTAACCCATTATTATATCTACTTGCTTTATGCTGGCAGGCATATAGGCTCAAATACTTTCTAAAGAAAATCTACATTTTTTACTACCCTCCCCCACATTTTATGATTTTGATGTCCTCTTTTACATCTTCTTGCTTATTCTTTTGCCCTACATTGTAGTTATCATTGCTTTCACAAAATTGTTTTGATTACTTTAAATCTATCTACTGGCTTATTTAAGTGATTTATTTTCCTTTTTTTTCCCCCTCTTTCGTATAGTTTCTTGCTTCTTTTCTATTTAGCAAAGACCTTTCAACATTTCTCTTAGGATAGATTTAGTATTGTCATATTCCATTAGATTTTGCTTGTCTGAGAAATTTTTTATCTCTCCTTCTATTCTAAATTACAATTTTGCTGGGTAGAGTATCTTAGGTTGCAAGTTTTATCTTTTGGGACTGTCCATATATCTTGCCAGTAGTTACAAGGGAACCCTCAAAAAGCTATCAGCTAATTTCTCTACAGAAGTATTGCAGGCCAGAAGGGAGTGGCAAGATGACTTTTTTGATTATGTCCCATCTATCCATTTTATTATTTTGTTATTTTTTGTGTTATAATTAATAAACCATTGTCTAATACAAAGTCACAGATATTTAGGCCAATGTGTTCTTCAAAATTTTACAGTTTTAGCCATTACTTTCAGTCTTTGTTCAATTCTGAGTCAATTTCTGTGTTTGATGTGATTAATGTGGAAGTTAATCTATTTTTTTGCATATGGATACTGATTTAGTACAACACCATTTGTTGAAAAGATATTTTCCCTAAGTGAATTGTCTTGGCAACCTTACCAAAAATCAATTAATAGTAAGTATGATGGTTTACTTCTGGACACACAGTTCTATTCCATTGACCTATATGTCTCTCATATGCCATTACCAAACTGCTCTGATTACTATAGCTTTTTAGTAAGTTTGGAAATCAGGAAGAATATGGCTTCCTATATTTTCTTGTTTTTCAATATTGTTTTGGTCATTTTAAATGCCTTGTATTTTTTACATGAATTTTAGAATCAGCCTGATAATATCTGCAAAAAAGCCAGATAGGTTTTGGGAAAGACTGTGCTGAGCCTGTAGATTAAATTGGGATTTATTGTTATCACAACTATATTAAATATCCAGTACATAAACTGGGAAGTCTTTCTATTTTTGAGAGCTTCTTTAGCTTGTTTTAACCATATTTTATACTTTCTCAAGTTGTAATTTTGCACTACTTTTCTTAAATTTATTCCTCAGTATTTTATTATTTTTTATACTATTGAAAAATGTCATTAATTTCATTGTTGGACTGTTTATTCCTGCTGTATAAAAACACAAAAAAAACTTTTGTATATTGATCTTATAATTTACAGTCGTATTGAACTTATTTCCTAGGTATAATATTTTTTGGAGTGTTCCTTAGGGATTTCTACATACCTAATCATGCAATCTGCAAAGAGAGATAGTCTTCCTGGTTTTTTTCCAGTCTGAATGCAGTTTGTTTCATTTCCTTGCTTAATTTCCCTGGCTAGAACCTCCAGGTAAATGGCAACTTGAAGTGATAGGAGTGAATATTACAGTCTTGTTCCTGATCATAGAGGGGGAATCTTTCAGGCTTTCACTCTTGAGTTTAGCTGTGGGTTATATATTGTTGCCCTTTATCAGGTTGAGAATTTTCTTCTATTTTTAGATTCTTGGTAACTTTTATCATAAAAAGGTGGAGAATTTTCCCAAATGATTTTCCATGTCAATTGGGAAGATCATGTGTTTTATCCTATTGATAAATTTAATTATATTAATTGATTATCAGATTTGAAACCAAACTTGTATTCCAGTGAATTCCACTTGCTCATGGTTTATGAATCTTTTTATATATTTCTTAATAAGGTATGTCAGTATGTTGTTTTGAGGCTTTGTATCTGTATTCATGATATACTGGTTTGTAGTAGTGGTATTCTGTAATGTCTTTGTCTGTTTTTGCTATCACTAAATACTGGCCACATATTTTTAATTGAGAAGTACTCACTCCTCCATTGTTTGGAATAATGTGAGGAGATTTTATTACATATTATTTAAATGCTTGGTGGAATTTATCAGGGAAAACATTTGCTCCTTGACATTTATTAGAAGATTTTTTTAAATTAAATATCCTATCTCTTTACTTCTTCTTTTTTCAATATATTTTTTATTTCATTCAATTTTTATTATTATTATTTTTTAACATCTTTATTGGAGTATAATTGCTTTACAATGGTGTGATAGTTTCTGCTTTATAACATAGTGAATCAGCTATACATTTACATATATCCCGATATCTCCTCCTTCTTGAGTCTCTCTCCCACCCCTCCATCCCACCCCTCTAAGTGGTCACAAAGCACTGAGCTGATCTCCCTGTGCTATGTGGCTGCTTCCCACTAGCTATCTATTTTACATTTGGTAGTATATATAAGTCCATGTCACTCTCTCATTTCGTCCCAGGTTAAACTTCCCCTTCCCCATGTCCTCAAGTCCATTCTCTACGTCTGTGTCTTTATTCATGTCCTGCCCCTAGGTTCTTCAGAACCTTTTTTTTTTTTTTGATTCTGTATATATGTGTTAGCATACGGTATTTGTTTTTCTCTTTCTGACTTCCTTCACTCTGTATGACAGACTCTATGTCCATCCACCTCAGTACAAATAGCTCAGTTTCATTTCTTTTTATGGCTTATATTCCATTGTATATATGTGCCACATTTTCTTTATCCATTCATCTGTCGATGCACACTTAGGTTGCTTCTATGTCCTGACTATTGTAAATACAGCTGCAATGAACATTGTGGTACATGACTCTTTTTGAATTATCGTTTTCTCAGGGTATATGCCCAGTAGTGGGATTGCTGGGTCATATGGTAGTTCAATTTTTAATTTTTTAAGGGACCTCCATACTGCTCTCCATAGTGGCTGTATCAATTTACATTCCCACCAACAGTGCAAGAGGGTTCCCTTTTCTCCACACCCTCTCCAGCATGTATTGTGTGTAGATTTTTTGATCATGGCCATTCTGACTGGTGTGAGGTGATACATCATTGTACTTTTGATTTGCATTTCTCTAATGATTAATAATGTTGAGAATTCTTTCATGTGTTTGTTGGCAATCTGCATATCTTCTTTGGAGAAGTGTCTATTTAGGTCTTCTGCCCATTTTTGGATTGGGTTGTTTGTTTTTTTTTTTTTTTTATATTGAGCTGAATGAGCTGCTTGTAAATGTTGGAGATGAATCCTTTGTCAGTTGCTTCATTTGTAAATATTTTCTCCCATTCTGAGGGTTGTCTTTTCTTCTTGTTTATGGTTTCCTTTACTGTGCAAATGCTTTGAAGTTTCATTAGGTCCCATTTGTTTATTTGTGTTTTGATTTCCATTTCTCTAGGAGCTGGGTCAAAAAGGATCTTGCTGTGATTTATGTCATAGAGTGTTCTGCCTATGTTTTCCTCTCAGAGTTTTATAGTGTCTGGCCTTACATTTAGGTCTTTAATCTATTTTGAGTTTATTTTTGTGTATGGTGTTAGGGAGTGTTCTAATTTCATTCTTTTACAAGTATCTGTCCAGTTTTCCCAGCACCACTTATTGAAGAGGCTGTCTTTTCTCCATTGTATATTCTTGCCTCCTTCATCAAAGATAAGGTGACCATATGTGCATGGGTTTATCTTGGGCTTTCTATCCTTTTCCATTGATGTATATTTCTGTTTCTGTGCCAGTACCATACTGTCTTGATTACTGTAGCTTTGTAGTATAGTCTGAAGTCAGGGAGCCTGATTCCTCCAGCTCCATTTATCTTTCTCAAGATTGCTTTGGCTATTTGGGGTCTTTTATGTTTCCATACAAATTGTGAAATTTTTTGTTCTAGTTCTGTGAAAAATGCCAGTGGTAGTTTGATAGGGATTGCATTGAATCTGTAGATTGCTTTGGGTAGTATAGTCATTTTCACAATGTTGATTCTTCCAACCCAAGAACATGGTGTATCTCTCCATCTGTTTGTATCATCTTTAATTTCTTTCATCCGTGTCTTATAGTTTTCTGCATACAGGTCTTCTTTCCCTTTAGGTAGGTTTATTCCTAGGTTTTTTTTTTCTTTTGCAATCATAAATGTGAGAGCTTCCTTAAGTTCTCTTTCAGATTTTTCATAATTAGTGTATAAAAATGCAAGAGAATTCTGTGCATTAATTTTATATCCTGCTACTTTACCAAATTACTTGATTAACTCTAGTAGTGTTCTGGTAGCATCTTTAGGATTCTCTATGTATAGTATCATGTCATCTGCGAACAGTGACAGCTTTACTTCTTCTTTTCTGATTTGGATTACTTTTATTTCTTTTCCTTCTCTGATTCCTGTAGCTAAAACTTCCAAAACTATGTTGAATAATAGTGGTGAGAGTGGGCAATCTTGTCTTTTTCCTGATCTTAGTGGGAATGGTTTCTCTTTACTTCTTTTAGGTTCGTTTAGATTTTCTAATTCTTCTTGACTCAGTTTCAGTAGTTAATATAATTTTAAGAATTTGGCAATTTCCTTTGTTATCTATCTTGTTGGCATATGGCTCTTTTTATTTATTTTTAATTTTTGTTTTTTTTGGAATTTAGTTAATTAACATCATTGTGTTAGTTTCACGTGTACAGCAAATTTATTCTGTTATACATATACATTTATCAATTCTTTTTCAAATGATTTTCATCTTTATGTTATTACAGAATATTTAGTAGTGTTTTCTGTAGTATACAGTAGGTCCTTGTTGGTTATCTGTTTTAAATATAGCAGTGTATATATGTCAATCTCAATCTCCCTATCTATCCCCCCCTTCCCCCCTGGTATAAGTTTGTTCTCTAAGTCTGTGGGTCTGTTTCTGTTTTGCAAATAATTTTGATAATTATTATAGAAATGCAAATCAAAACTACCATGAAATATCTCCTCAAACCACTCAGATTGGCCATCAGAAAAATCTACAAACAATAAATTCTAGAGAGGGTCTGGAGTAAAGGGAACCCTCCTACATAGTTGGTGAGAATGTTAATTGGTATAGACACTATGGAGAACTGTATGGAAATTCCTTAAGAAACTAAAAATAGAACTACCATATGATCCTACAATCCCACTCCTGGGCATATATCCAGAGAAAAACAGTTTGAAAAGATACTTGAATGCCAGTGTTCATTGCAGTGTTTGCAATAGCCAAGACATGGATGTGACTTTAATGTCCATCAATAGATGAATGGATAAAGAAAACATGGTACATATATATAATGGAATATTACTCAGCCATTAAAAAAATGAAATAATGCCACTTGCAGCAACATGGATGGACCTAGAAATTATCATACTAAGTAAAGTAAGTCAGAGGAAGACACATATATGATATCACTTACATGCAGAATCTTAAAAATGATACAAATTAACTTATTTACACAACAGAAACAGACTCACAGACTTAGGTGTACAGTTCTTAATATTACATTCTTATTATCAGTTTTATTTCTGTAAGGTCATTTGCAATGCAATGATTTCTTTTCCGATATTGATTTTAGTAATTTGTTTTATTTTGCTTGATCAGTCTATGTAAAGGTTTGTTGGTTTTGCTGATTTTTTTTAAAGTTTAGGTTTTATTGATTTTCTCTATCATTTTTCTATTCATTATTTCATTAACTTCCACTTTAATACTTATTGTTTTATTCCTACCACTTTATATAGTTTTAGTTTGCTCTTATTTTTCTAGAGTTATAATGTGGTAGGTTAGGTTATAGAGAGGATATATTTCTTCTTTTTTTTTATTTTTTAGGCATTTACAGCTATAAAATTTCCTCTAAGCACCATGTTACTTACATCCCATATATTTTGGGATGTTGTGCCTTAATTTTTATTCATCACAAAGTACTGTCTAATTTTCTTGTTATTCCTTCTATGACACATTTGTTATTTAGAGATGTGTTTAATTTCCACATTTAAACATTTCTCTGATTTTTTTTTTAACTTCTAATTCTATTTCATTGTTTCTAGGGAACAATTTGTGTACAATTTCACTCTTTTTAAATGTATGGAGGCTTATTTTATGGTTTAGCATGTAGTCAGACTGAATAGACCGCGTGCCCTGAAGAAGAATATATATTCTGTTTTTGTTGAGTGGACTGTTTTGTAGATTTTTGTTAAGTCTAGTTGTCTTACAGTGTTATTCAAGTCTACTATTTTTTGTTGATTTTCTGTCTCATTTTTGTTTTCATTATTGAAAGTGAGAAATTGAAGTCTCTATTATTGTTGAATGGTCAATTTTCCCCTTTGATATTTACATTAATTTTCCTTCATATATTTTATTTCTCCTTTCTTAGGTACATATATGTTTATAATTATTATATTTTTCTGCCATATTGACCCTTCTTGTCATGATTAAATGTCATTATTTTTTCTCAAATAACAATTTTTGCTTAAAGTTTATTTTGTCTGATATTAGTCTGGACACCCCAGCTTTCTTATAATTGCTATTTTCAAAATATATCTTTATCCATTCTTCTAGTTTCAATCTTTTTGTATCTTTGAATCTAAAGTGTGTCTCCTATAGACAGATATATTTGGATATTGTTTGTAACTGGTCTGATAATCACTGTCTTTGGTTTGATTGTTTAACCAATTTGCATTCAATGATCAATTGATATAGGTGGATTTACATGTGATATTTTAATTTCTGTTTTTTATATCTTTCATATATTTTAATTCTATTCCTCCTTTTCTAATTTTATTCCCACTAAGAAAAAATTTTCTAGTGAAAGATTTTAATTTCTTTAATAAATTTTTCTCTGTTTATTTAAGTTTTATTCCTGTTGGTTGTTCTAAGGCTTATCATATATGTCTTATAAGAATTTACTTCATATTTATACACATGACTACAACAAGATGTAAAAAATTACCCTTTTGTAGTTCTATTTTCTCTTCCTGTTTTTGTGCTATTATAGTTTTACATATTACATCTATACATGTTACAACCTCAATAAAAGATTGTTCTAATTATAACTTTACACAATTTTATGTATAGTAAAGGAGCTGAGGAAAGAAAGAATAGCAATTATATATTTATAGATTTTTGTAAATAACCATTTTACTTTTTTCTGTTCTGTTCATTTCTCCCTGAAAGTTCTAGTTATCATCTGGTGTCATTTCATTAGTCCATAGAATTTTGCTCCCATCACCTCTTTTTTGCTCTTATTTCCAAATATATTACATTCTTATATATTATGACCCCATCAATACATATATTGTTTTATACAGCTGTTTTCTCATTCAGTTAAGAGAAAAAAATAGAAGTGTGAATTTATATTGTCTTTCAAAATTACATAATTATCTTTATTTTTGCTTTTTTGTGTGTGCATACAGATTCAAATTAACACCTGGGATCATTTGCTTTAAGCCCAAAGAACTTCCTTGAAGCCTGAAGCATGTACTGTAGGACAGTCCTGTTAGAAATACATTATTTTTGTTAATCTGAGAATGCCTTTATTTTGCTTTCATATTTGCTTCAGTTTTGGTGAATATGATTCTCTATTCACCATATTTTAAAGCATTTGAACATGTTTTTCCACTTCTTTTTGATTTCCATTGTTCATAATGACTAAACATTTATTAATATTAGAGGAGTCTCCTTGTGAATGTCAGTTGTCTCTTGATGCTTTCGAGACTTTTCTCTTTGTCTCTCAACAATTTCACTATGTTGTGCCTGGGTACGAACATCTTTGTGATTATTCTACTTGGAATTTATTGAGCATTTTGGATGTGTAGATAATTTTTTTTTGTAAAATATGGAAAATGTTCAGCCATTATTTCTTTTTTTTTTTTTTTCCACACGCACACACTGTATTTTATTTTTACAAGAGATAGATAGACTGACACCAAGCATTGTACATGGATGACCACAACAAAAGCAACAATGATTGCAATTACCAAACATGAAACACACTTATACTATGTCATAACATTGACATTCAGTCCAGTAATCCTCCACTGTAACAGCTCCTTTACTTTGCAGTGAAAATTGATTTGTATATTATTTTCCTCTGAGTCCTTGTGGGATTTTTTTTTTTTTAATTCAGACAGAAAGTCACAAAAATTATACTCATCCTCATCAGTTCACTCAGTCCCATGTAATTAATTTCTTTTTTTTCATCTTGATCTTTTGTTAGCACTTTTATGAGTTCATCAGTTTTTCATTAGAGTTCTGAAAATGCTTATTCATTCAGTTCAGCAGTACAGTCAGTTACCAGAAACCTGTACTTGTCAGAGTCTTTTCCATGAATTTCTTGAAGATGAAACTCTTTTATAGGAACATATTTGCAAAATCATCAGAGTACACCCAGAACTGTCTGTAAATGACAAAAGACTTAAAAATGACCATGGTTAAAGATTTGATGAAAGTTCATAATAATGCAGTTGACAAGAAAATTAGTTATTTCTGAGATATACATTTTAAAGTAATAACTAGGATTATTACTTATAGCATTATACCAGAACATATAAGATTTTTAGACGTTTCCTGTAATGTCTGAAACATTTATATTAACATATTTCCATACATATTTCCATACAAATACAAATATAAGATTTTTAGAAATTTCATGTAATGTCTGAAACATTTATATTAACATATTTCCATACATATTTCCATACAAATACAAATATAAGATTTTTAGAAATTTCATGTAATGTCTGAAACATTTATATTAACATATTTCCATACATATTTCCATACAAATACAAATATAAGATTTTTAGAAATTTCATGTAATGTCTGAAACATTTATATTAACATATTTCCATACATATTTCCATACAAATACAAATATAAGATTTTTAGAAATTTCATGAACTGTCTGAAACATTTATATTAACATATTTCCATACATATTTCCATACAAATACAAATATAAGATTTTTAGAAATTTCATGTAATGTCTGAAACATTTATATTAACATATTTCCATACAAATAACCCAATGAAAGTTTAGTATTAGTTGTTTTGTTTGTTTTTTTTATACTGCAGGTTCTTATTAGGCATCAGTTTTATACACATCAGTGTATACATGTCAATCCCAATCGCCCAATTCAGCACATCACCATCCCCCCCTCATCGCAGTTTTCCCCCCTTGGTGTCCATATGTCCATTCTCTACATCTGTGTCTCAACTTCTGCCCTGCAAACTGGCTCATCTGTACCATTTTTCTACGTTCCACATACATGCATTAACATACGATATTTGTTTTTCTCTTTCTGACTTACTTCACTCTGTATGACAGTCCCTAGATCCATCCACTTCTCAACAAATGACTCAATTTCGTTCCTTTTTATGGCTGAATAATATTCCATCGTATATATGTACCACAACTTCTTTATCCATTCGTCTGTTGATGGGCATTTAGGTTGCTTCCATGACCTGGCTATTGTAAATAGTGCTGCAATGAACATTCGGGTGCACGTGTCTTTTTGAATTACGGTTTTCTCTGGGTATATGCCCAGTAGTGGGATTGCTGGGTCATATGGTAATTCTATTTTTAGTTTTTTAAGGAACCTCCATATTGTTCTCCATAGTGGCTGTATCAATTTACATTCCCACCAACAGTGCAAGAGGGTTCCCTTTTCTCCACACCCTCTCCAGCATTTGTTGTTTGTAGATTTTCTGATGATGCCCATTCTAACAGGAGTGAGGTGATACCTCATTGTAGTTTTGATTTGCATTTCTCTAATAATTAGTGATGTTGAGCATCTTTTCATGTGCTTCGTGGCCGTCTGTATGTCTTCTTTGGAGAAATGTCTATTTAGGTCTTCTGCCCATTTTTGGATTGGGGTGTTTGTTTCCTTGATATTGAGCTGAATGAGCTGTTTATATATTTTGGAGATTAATCCTTTGTCCGTTGATTCATTTGCAAATATTTTCTCCCATTCTGAGGGTTGTCTTTTCGTCTTGTTTATGGTTTCCTTTGCTGTGCAAAAGCTTTGAAGTTTCATTAGGTCCCACTTGTTTATTTTTGTTTTTATTTCCATTACTCTAGGAGGTGGATCGAAAAAGATCTTGCTGTGATTTATGTCAAAGAGTGTTCTTCCTATGTTTTCCTCTAAGAGTTTTATAGTGTCCAGTCTTATATTTAGGTCTCTAATCCATTTTGAGTTTATTTTTGTGTATGGTGTTAGGGAGTATTCTAATTTCATTCTTTTACATGTGGCTGTCCAGTTTTCCCAGCACCACTTATTGAAGAGACTGTCTTTTCTCCATTGTATATCTTTGCCTCCTTTGTCATAGATCAGTTGACCATAGGTGCGTGGGTTAATCTCTGGGCTTTCTATCTTGTTCCATTGATCTATGTTTCTGTTTTTGTGCCAGTACCATATTGTCTTGATTACTGTAGCTTTGTAGTATAGTCTGAAGTCAGGGAGTCTGATTCCTCCAGCTCCATTTTTTTGCCTCAAGACTGCTTTGGCTATTCGGGGTCTTTTGTGTCTCCATACAAATTTTAAGATGATTTGTTCTAGCTCCGTAAAAAATGCCATTGGTAATTTGATAGGGATTGCATTGAATCTGTAGATTGCTTTGGGTAGTATACTCATTTTCACAATGTTGATTCTTCCAATCCAAGAACATGGTATATCTCTCCATCTGTTGGTATCATCTTTAATTTCTTTCATCAGTGTCTTATAGTTTTCTGCATACAGGTCTTTTGTCTCCCTAGGTAGGTTTATTCCTAGGTATTTTATTCTTTTTGTTGCAATGGTAAATGGGAGTGTTTCCATAATTTCTCTTTCAGATTTTTCATCATTAGTGTATAGGAATGCAAGAGATTTCTGTGCATTAATTTTGTAACCTGCAACTTTACCATATTCATTAATTAGCTCTAGCAGTTTTCTGGTGGCAGTTTTAGGATTCTCTATGTATAGTATCATGTCATCCGCAAACAGTGACAGTTTTACTTCTTCTTTTCCAATTTGTATTCCTTTTATTTCTTTTTCTTCTCTGATTGCCGTGGCTAGGACTTCCAGAACTATGTTGAATAATAGTGGTGAGAGTGGACATCCTTGTCTCGTTCCTGATCTTAGAGGAAATGCTTTCAGTTTTTCACCATTGAGAATGATGTTTGCTGTGGGTTTGTCATATATGGCCTTTATTATGTTGAGGTAGGTTCCCTCTATGCCCACTTTCTGGAGAGTTTTTATCAGAAATGGGTGTTGAATTTTGTCAAAAGCTTTTTCTGCATCTATTGAGATGATCATATGGTTTTTATTCTTCAATTTGTTAATATGGTGTATCACATTGATTGATTTGCGTATATTGAAGAATCCTTGCATCCCTGGGATAAATCCCACTTGATCGTGGTGTATGATCCTTTTAATGTGTTGTTGGATTCTGTTTGCTAGTATTTTGTTGAGGATTTTTGCATCTATATTCATCAGTGATATTGGTCTGTAATTTTCTTTTTTTGTAGTGTCTTTGTCTGGCTTTGGTATCAGGGTGATGGTGGCCTCATAGAATGAGTTTGGGAGAGTTCCTTCCTCTGCAATTTTTTGGAAGAGTTTGAGAAGGATGGGTGTTAGCTCTTCTCTAAATGTTTGATAGAATTCACCTGTGAAGCCATCTGGTCCTGGACTTTTGTTTGTTGGAAGATTTTTAATCACAGTTTCAATTTCATTACTTGTGATTGGTCTGTTGATATTTTCTGTTTCTTCCTGGTTCAGTCTTGGAAGGTTATACCTTTCTAAGAATTTGTCCATTTCTTCCAGGTTGTCCATTTTATTGGCATAAAGTTGCTTGTAGTAGTCTCTTAGGATGTTTTGTATTTCTGCGGTGTCTGTTGTAACTTCTCCTTTTTCATTTCTGATTTTATTGATTTGAGTCCTCTCCCTCTTTTTCTTGATGAGTCTGGCTAATGGCTTATCAATTTTGTTTATCTTCTCAAAGAACCAACTTTTAGTTTTATTGATCTTTGCTATTGTTTTCTTTGTTTCTATTTCATTTATTTCTGCTCTGATCTTTATGATTTCTTTCCTTCTGCTAACTTTGGGTTTTGTTTGTTCTTTTTTCTCTAGTTTCTTTAGGTGTAAAGTTAGATTGTTTACTTGAGATTTTTCTTGTTTCTTTAGGTAGGCTTGTATAGCTATAAACTTCCCTCTTAGAACCGCTTTTGCTGCATCCCATAGGTTTTGGGTCGTCGTGTTTTCATTGTCATTTGTCTCTAGGTATTTTTTTATTTCCTGTTTGATTTCTTCAGTGATCTCTTGGTTATTTAGTAACGTATTGTTTAGCCTCCATGTGTTTGTCTTTTTTACGTTTTTTTCCCTGTAATTCATTTCTAATCTCATAGCGTTGTGGTCAGAAAAGATGCTTGATATGATTTCAATTTTCTTAAATTTACTGAGGCTTGATTTGTGACCCAAGATGTGATCTATCCTGGAGAATGTTCCGTGTGCACTTGAGAAGAACGTGTAATCTGCCGTTTTTGGATGGAATGTCCTATATATATCAATTAAATCTATCTGGTCTATTGTGTCATTTAAAGCTTCTGTTTCCTTATTTATTTTCATTTTGGATGATCTGTCCATTGGTGTAAGTGAGGTGTTAAAGTCCCCCACTATTATTGTGTTACTGTCGATTTCCTCTTTTATAGCTGTTAGCAGTTGCCTTATGTATTGAGGTGCTCCTATGTTGGGTGCATATATATTTATAATTGTTATATCTTCTTCTTGGATTGATCCCTGGATCATTATGTAGTGTCCTTCCTTGTCTCTTGTAACATTCTTTATTTTAAAGTCTATTTTATCTGATATGAGTATAGCTACTCCAGCTTTCTTTTGATTTCCATTTGCATGGAATATCTTTTTCCATCCCCTCACTTTCAGTCTGTATGTGTCCCTAGGTCTGAAGTGGGTCTCTTGTAGACAGCAGATATATGGGTCTTGTTTTTGTATCCATTCAGCCAGTCTATGTCTTTTGGTTGGGGCATTTAATCCATTCACGTTTAAGGTAATTATCGATATGTATGTTCCTATGACCATTTTCTTAATTGTTTTGGGTTTGTTTTTGTAGGTCCTTTTCTTCTCTTGTGTTTCCCACTTAGAGAAGTTCCTTTAGCATTTGTTGTAGAGCTGGTTTGGTGGTGCTGAATTCTCTTAGCTTTTGCTTGTCTGTAAAGCTTTTGATTTCTCCATCAAATCTAAATGAGATCCTTGCTGGGTAGAGTAATCTTGGTTGTAGGTTCTTCCCTTTCATCACTTTAAGTATTTCATGCCACTCCCTTCTGGCTTGCAGAGTTTCTGCTGAGAAATCAGCTGTTAACCTTATGGGGGTTCCCTTGTATGTTATTTGTCATTTTTCCCTTGCTGCTTTCAATAATTTTTCTTTGTCTTTAATTTTTGCCACTTTGATTACTATGTGTCTCGGCGTGTTTCTCCTTGGGTTTATTCTGTATGGGACTCTCTGTGCTTCCTGGACTTGGGTGGCTATTTCCTTTCCCATGTTAGGGAAGTTTTCGATTATAATCTCTTCAAATATTTTCTCTGGTCCTTTCTCTCTCTCTTCTCCTTCTGGGACCCCTATAATGCGAATGTTGTTGCGTTTAATGTTGTCCCAGAGGTCTCTTAGGCTGACTTCATTTCTTTTTATTCTTTTTTCTTTAGTCTGTTCCGCAGCAGTGAATTCCACCATTCTGTCTTCCAGGTCACTTATCCGTTCTTCTGCCTCAGTTATTCTGCTATTGATTCCTTCTAGTGTAGTTTTCATTTCAGTTATTGTATTGGTCATCTCTGTTTGTTTGTTCTTTAATTCTTCTAGGTCTTTGTTAATCATTTCTTGCATCTTCTCAATCTTTGCCTCCATTCTTATTCCGAGGTCCTGGATCATCTTCACTATCATTATTCTGAATTCTTTTTCTGGAAGGTTGCCTATCTCCACTTCATTTAGTTGTTTTTCTGGGGTTTTTTCTTGTTCCTTCATCTGGTACATAGCCCTCTGCCTTTTCATCTTGTCTATCTTTCTGTAACTGGTTTTTGGTCCACAGGCTCCAGGATTGTAGTTTTTCTTGCTTCTGCTGTCTGCCCTCTGTTGGTTGAGGCTATCTAAGAGGCTTGATGGGAGGCTCTGGTGGTGGGTAGAGCTGACTGTTGCTGTGGCGGTCAGAGCTCAGTAAAACCTTAATCCACTTGACTGTTGATGGGTGGGGCTGGGTTCCCTCCCTGTTGCTGTGGCGATCAGAGCCCAGTAAAACCTTAATCCACTTGACTGTTGATGGGTGGGGCTGGGTTCCCTCCCTGTTGGTTGTTTTGCCTGAGGCAACCCAACACTGGAGCCTACCCGTGCTCTTTGGTGGGGTTAATGGCAGACTCTGGGAGGGCTCACGCCAAGGAGAACTTCCCAGGACCTCTGCTGCCAGTGTCCTTATCCCCACGGTGAAACAGAGCCACCACTCGCCTCTGCAGGAGACCCCCCAACACCAGCAGGTACGTCTGGTTCAGTCTCCCCCAGGGTCACTGCTCCTTCCCCTGGGTCCCGATGCACACATTACTTTGTGTGTGCCCTCCAAGAGTGGGGTCTCTGTTTCCCCCAGTCCTGTCACAGTCCTGCAATCACTTCCCACTAGACTTCAAAGTCTGATTCTCTAGGAATTCCTCCTCCCTTTGCCGGACCCCCAGGTTGGGAAGCCTGAGGTGGGGCTCAGAACCTTCACTCCAGTGGGTGGACTTCTGTGGTATAAGTGTTCGCCAGTCTGTGAGTCACCCACCCAGCAGTTATGGGATTTGATTTTACTCTGATTGCGCCCCTCCTACCGTCTCACTGTGGCTTCTCCTCTGTCCTTGGACGTGGGGTGTCCTCCTTGGTGAAGTCCAGGGTCTTCCTGTCAATGATTGTCCAGCAGCCAGTTGTGATTCTGGTGCTCTCGCAAGAGGGAGTGAGAGCACGTCCTTCTACTCCGCCATCTTGGTTCCAGCCATTATTTCTTCCAATAGTTTTCCTGCTGCTTTCTCTCTGATTTTGCCTTCTGATACTCACATAATATTTAATTAATGTAGTTAATCCATTGAGTTCTGGCTGGTTATATTATTATTTTTGACAATGCCTTGTAGCATAAATTGCTTCACATTTGGTCTAATTAAATTTAAGGCCATTTACTGGGCTAATTTTTTATGCCATTCTTTGAGGTTAATTTTCTGACCCCAAGAATGTTCTTTTAGATATCTCTTTCCATGATTTTTTCTGGTGAACTAATTAGCCTATGGTTTAGCTTGTCCTAAATTAAGAAAAGCTATTATTTGTGAAAGAATCCTTAGACTTGAAATTCCCCACATTCTGTATCAAATAAAATCAGCTCTTTTGGGTAAGCTTGTAAACTTTCTATTCTTATGGACAATTTCTTCTCCTGGGAAAAATCACCCAGCCACTACTCCAGGTGCTGGGATGGGCAGTAGCATCTGGTCTTCTTGTTGTACCTTTTGTGTGTAACGTTGGCCCTCATATCAACATAGTGTTATGGCACATGAGGCCTCAATATTTTCATCCTGCCACCACTGGGTTAGAGCTGGTGTAGGCTTGGTGGTGTAATGGAGAACCTAACTTAAAGTGTATTCACCAGGAATATAGCTTCTTCAAATTGAAACTGAAAGGAATGAAAAATGCTGGTTGCCTGTCCCACCTAATAAGACACTGTATCCATTGATTTGTATCTAATGGAAGAGAAATCCATGTCTTGTTTGCCATGCTCAACAGCAATGGGGCTTTTGTCAGTTTGAGCTAGGGAAGTGGAGAGGAAAGGATCAGGTTATGTCCCAAGTGCCACAGACTCTTACTATTCTTAATGATGTTTGGTACAGTGTTGTGAATATATGTTTCTTCATCTGCTGAATTTTTTAAAGGAAATATCCAGAGAATATGAGAAAAAGTAATTTCCAACAGTTATGATTATACAACTTGGAAGTTAATACACAGAGCTCCTCATGCGGTCATTCCAAATGTGAAACTCAGAACAGATTATTTTTAATGTAGTCCAATTTATACATTTTTCCTCTATAATCAATGATTTATTTGTCCAGTCAATAAACATATCTTTTCTGCAATGTCCCAAATATACTGTATTATGTTTTAATATAAAATATTTATTGTTTTACCTTTCACATTTATATATTAAATCCAGCTGGAGGTTATTTCTGTTTGTAGTGGGAAGTAAAGTTTCCTTTGAATATGTTGGACTGTCATTGGACACTCAGGAATAACCAATCGGGGTTAATTGTTTATGTTGTATCATTCTTTTAAAGTGTTGTTTTATTTGGTTTGCTAGTATTTCCTTGAGGATTTTTTCATTCATGCTCATTAGGGATATTGGTCTGTAGCTTTTATTTTTTGTGGTGTCTTTGTCTGGCTATGGTATCAGGATAATGATGGCCTCATAGAATGAATTTGAAGATATTCCCTTTTATTTTTTAGGAGAGTATAAGAATTGGCATTAATTATTCTTTAAAGGTTAGGCAGAATTTACTTCTGAAGCCATCTGACACTGAGATTTTCTTTGTTGGGAGTTTTAAAATTATTCCTTCAATATCTTTATTTCTTATTTATCTGCTCAGGCTTTCTATTTCTCCTTGATTCAGTCTTTGTAGGTTGTATATTTGTACGAATTTATTCATTTATTTTAGGTTGTATATTTTGTTGGTGTATAATTGCTTAAAATAGTCCCTAATGATCTTTTTTTTTTTCTGTGAGATCAGTTGCAATGTCTCCTTTTTCATTTCCAATTTTATTTATTTTTGTAGTCTGTCTTCTTCCATAGTTATTCTAGCTGAATTCGTGTTGATTTAATTTATCTTTTCTGGAAACCATGTCTTTTGTTGATTTTTAAAATAGATTTTCTCTTTTCTATTTTATTACTTCTGCTTTAATCTTCATTATTTATTGCTTTTGATAAATTTTGGTTTACTTTAAATTCTCCTTTTTTCTAGTTTCTTGAAATGTAAAGTTGTTTATTTTCCTCTTTTTTAATGTAGGCTTTTATTGCTGTAAACTTTCTTCTTAGTACTGATTTTGCTGCATTCCACAAGTTTTTGTATGTTGTCTTTCATTTCTTTGTCTCAAGAGAATTCTTAATTTCCATTTTGATTTCTTCTTTGACTCAACAGTTGTTTAAAAATGTGTTGTTTAACTTCCATGTATAAGTGAATATTCCTGTTGTATTTCTATTATTGATTTCTAGTATTATTGTGGACACAAATAATAAACGGGATTATTTCAATCTTCTTAAATAGATTAAGACTTTAGTTGTGACATTTCCTGTAATCTATTCTGGAGATTTATACCTGTGCACCTGAGAAAAATGAGTAGTCAGTTGTTATTGTGTGGAATGTCCTATATATGTCTGCCAGGTCTACGTGGTCTATAGTGTTTTTCAGTTTTCCTGTTTTCTTATTGGTTTTCTTTCCAGAAGAGCTATCCATTGTAGAGAGTGGGGTACAGAAATTTCCCACTATTGTTATATTGCTGTCTATTTCTCCCTTCATATCTATCAATGTTTGCTTAATATATTTAGGTAATTTGTTGGGTGCATACTATTTATAATATTTATATGTCTGTGTTGAATTGAATCTTTTATCACTATATAATGACATTTGTTACTTGTGACAGTTTTTTACTTAGTATATCCTCTCTGATATAAGTTTAGCAATCTCTGCTCTCTTTCAGTTATAATTTGCTTTGGACATGTTTTTTTCACACCTTCACTTTCTGCCTATGTGTGTCCTTATATCTAAAGGGAGTCTTATGTATGCAGTGTATAGTTGAGTCTTTTTTTTTTTTTTTAATCTCTTCAGTCAAACTATGTTTTTTGATTGGGAAGTTAAGCCATTAATATTTAAAGTAATAATTGATAGGTAAGGATTTACCATTGCCATTTTATTAATTGTTTTCTGTCTTTTGTAGACTTGTACACCTCTTCTTTTACTGACTTTATTTGTGAATTGTTGATTTTTTTTCAGCTGTGTGCTTTGATTCTTTTTTCTTTGTCTTTGGTGTATAACTGTATATTTTTGGTTCTGAGTACTACAGAGCTTGCATCCAAAGTTTTATAGTTATAGCAGTCTGTTTTAAGCTGATAAAAACTTCAATTGCATATAGAATCTATACACTTTATATTCACAAATAATTTATGTGATCAATGTCAGTTTTTTCTTCTTCTTATATTGGGTTTCCATTAATACATTTATATGTTTATAGTTATAATTTCTACTTGTTTTTTAAATTTATATAATAATATTTAAAGTGTTTTACATTTTAGTATTAGAGTATGGCAATATTCAGTGTTTGTGTTTATATTTACTTTTAGCAGTGAGATTTATACTTTCATATGCTTTCACATTATTGTTTAGCACCTTTTTGTTTCAACTTAAAATAACTTTTTTTGGCACCACTTCTAAGGCGGATCTAGTGGTTTTTGTTTGTCTGATATTTTTTGTATTTTCTTTATTTGTAAAGGACAGTTGCTGGGTAAAGTATTCTTCATTGGCTGTTTTTCTCTTTCAACACTTTGAAAATATTATCCCAGACTTCACTGACCTGTAAAGCTTATGTTGAGAAACTCACTGATAGTCCTAAGGGGGTTTCTTTATATGTGATAAGTTGCTTTTATATTGATGCTTTCAAAATTCTGTCATTGAGTTTTGATAATTTAATTATAATGTGCCTAAGCATAGTTCTGTTTGGGCTCATCCTATTTGAAAACTTCATGAAATTGTATGTCTGTTTCTCTTCCAAGGTTTCAGAAGTCTTCAGTCATTATTCCATTAAATAAGGTTTCTGCTCCTTTCTCTCCTCTCCTTGTGAAACTCCTATAATGCATATGTTGTATTCTAAGTGATGCTCTGTGTCTGCCATAGGCTTCCTTCACTCTTTCATTCTTTTTCCTTTTTATTCCTCCAACTGAATATTTTCAAATGACCTGTCTAAAATTTCACCGATTCCTTCTTCTGCTTGCTCAAGCCTGCTGTTGAAGTTCCTTATTGGATTTTTCTATTCAGTCATTGTATTCTTTAGCTCCAGGAATGTTGTCTGGTTCTTTTTAACCGTTTCTATTTCTTTATTGAATTTCTCATTTCTTCATGTATTTTTCCCTCATTTTGTTTAGTTGCTTATGTGTGTTCTATTGTAGTTCATTGAACTTCTTTGGGATGATATTTTAAGTTCTTTTTCAAGAAGTTCATAGATCTATATTTATGTAGGGTCTGTTTCTATATCTTTGTTTATTTCCTTTGCTGGTGTTATGTTTGCTTGATTCTTTATGATTCTTGTAGTCTTTTGTTGGTGTCTGTGCATTTGTACGAATAATCATCTCTTTCAGTCTTTACAAATTGGCTTCAGAAGGTAAAGACCTTCACCAGTTAGCACAGTCAGACATTCTGGGCTGGTCGGTTAGCAGAGTTTGTGAGCAAGTCATCTGACAGTGTCCATTGGTAAACCTATTGCTGGTATCATTGACCACGGTTATCTGGTCTAGCAATGGGTCAGATTGGAGCTATGCCTGTGGGTGTTTTGCAGAGCTGTCACCAGATCTGCAATTAAGGAGGGATGTCTCTGTGTCTGTGGGTTGGTTGAACAGTCATTAAGACCATGTTTGGATGGAACAATCTCTAGGATAGCAGTAGTATCTATGGTCCAGGAGACTGCTACTCTGGAAAGTGGCTGTTGTGGCTTCTGCTAGGTCTGTCAGTAGATGAGATTACCTCTGGGACTGCATATTAGCAAGTTTGCAACTGAGTCTGCTGGAGGATAGGATTGCCTCTGGGCCCATAGTTTGGTCCATGATCCAAAAGCCTGTTACCAGTGTCTTGGGCAGATGTGGCTGCTACTGGGCCTGTGGGCAGGCAGGGCTGGCTGCAGGAAAATAAACAAGTGGAGTTGGAACCAAGTCCAGAGGTGGATATGATTTCTTCCATATCAGCAGCCAGGTCTTTGGTCAGTGACCTTGTTATCAGGGGTGTGATTTCTTCCTTCTAAAAGCATCTTTCCTTGGTCCTGGACTCCACCCAGGTTTTAAACCTCCTACCTAGATCCTGAAGCTCCCACAAAATCACTTTTTTCCATGGATGTTTGTCAAATCAGTGAGTCTGTGGGAGGACAAGGGCTGGGGATCTCCTCTTTGGCAATATTACTGACCTCTCTCCTGGGAATATTCATATTTATATTTTTCTTTGCTATTCTTTGGCAAAAAACAGTTTTAAAATATATTTTAAACTCCCTCATGTCAATTAATATATCTCTGCACTCTAAATGTAATGGTTACATAATACCCTGACATATGGACTCAGACAAGCTCATTTCTTTTTGTTTTTACATTTAGATTTTTGACAGTGTGTTCCTATTAACATAAACTGTAAGAAATGCACTTGTACATGTATTTTTGGACAATTATTTCCTAGGTCATACTTTTTCTTAATTGACCTATAGTTGATTTACAATATTATATTAGATTCAGGTGCACAACGAAGTGATTCAATATTTTTATAGATTATACTCCACTTGAAGTTATTATAAAATATTGGATATGTTCCCTGAGCTGTACAATATATCCTTGTAGTTTATTTCTTTTATACATAGTAGGTTTTCCTCTTAGTCCCCTATCCCTATCTTGGCTCTTTCTCCTTCTCTCTCCCCACTGGAAACTACTAGTTTATTCTCTATATCTGTGAGTCTGTTTCTTTTTTGTTGTTTTATTTTTAGCTTCCACATACAAGTGATATTATTCAGTATTTGTCTTTCTTTGTCTGACATATTTCACTAAGCATAATACCCTCCAGATCAATCCATGTTGCTGCAAAAGGAAAATTTTATTCTTTTTATGGTTGAGCATACTCCACTGTGTGTGTGTGTGTGTACACACACACACACACACACACACATATATATATATATCTCACATCTTCTTAACCATTCATCTATTGACAGAAACTTAATTTGTTTCCATATATTGGCTATTAGAAATAATGTTGCTATGAACATTGGGTTGCATGTATATTTTACATTAGTGTTTTAGTTTCTTTGGGTATATACCCAGGAGTGGAACTGCTGGATCTTATCGTACTTTTATTTTTAGTTTTTTGAGGAAACTCCATATTGTTTCCATAGTGAAAGCAACAATTTACATTTCTTTCAATAGTATACTAGTGCTCCCTTTTCTCCACATCCTACCGTTACTAATTCCCTTCCACTTTGAATGTCTTTTATTTCTTTTACTTGTCTGATTGATGTGACTAGGACTTCCAATACTATGTTAAATAGAAGTGGTGAGAATGGGTATTCTTGTTGTGATCCTTATTTTAGAAGAAAAGCTTTCAGTTTTTCACCATTGAGTATGATTTTATCTGTTGCTTTGTTATAAATAGCCTTTATTATGTTGAGATTTGTTTCCTCTATGCCAACTTTGAATGGAGTTTTTATCATGAATGAATGTTGCATGCTATCAAATGCTTTTTCTGTTTCTATAGAGATGATCATTTAATTTTCATCCTTCCTTTTGTTAATGTGGTGTATCATATTGATTGAATTTTGGTATTGAAACATTCTTGCATCACTAGCATATAGCCCACTTCATCATGGTATATGAATCTTTTTATATATTGTTGAATTTTTTAAACATCTTTATTGGAGTATAATTGCTTTACAATGTTGTGTTAGTTTCTGCTGTATAACAAAGTGAATCAGCCATATGTATACATATATCCCCATATCTCCTCCCTCTTGCACCTCCCTCCCACCCTCCCTATCCCACCCCTCTAGGTGGTCACAAAGCACTGAGCCGATCTCCCTGTGCTATGTAGCTGCTTCCCACTAGCTATCTATTTTACATTTGATAGTGTATATATGTCAATGCTACTCTCTCACTTTTATTCTCTCATTATTGGTTTGCTCAGATTTTCTATTTCTTCATGATTCAGTCTTGATAGCTTGAACGTTTCTGTGAATTTATCCATTTCCTCTAGGTTATGCCATTTGTTTAGGTATAATTGTTGATAGTAGTCTTATGATTGTTTTTAGTTCTGTGGTATCAGGTGCAATACGTCCTCTCTTTCATTTCTGATTTTATTAGTTTGAGTCTTTTCTCTTTTTTTCCTAGTCTAGCTAAAGGTTTGTCCATTTTCTTTCTTCTTCAGAGAAACCAACTCTTAATTTTGTTGATTTTTTTTTTCTATTGTATTTCTAAACTCTATTTGGTGTATATCTGTGCTCATCTTTGTTATTTCTTTGCTTGTGCTAATTTTGGGCTTAGTTTGCTCTTTTTCTAGTTCTTTGAGTTGCAAATTTAGGATTTTTTTGAGATCTTGTATTTTTCCTAATGTAGGCCTTTATTATTATAAAATACCTTCTTAGAAATATTTTTGCTACATCTCATGAATTTTAGTGTGCTGTCTTTCCATTTTTGTTTTTTCAAATTATTTTTAAAGTTTTTTTTATTATTTATTTTTTGACCAATTGTTTGTTCAGGAATGTGTTGTTTCATATATAAATATTTGTAAATGTTCCAGTGTTCCTCCTGGTATTGATTTCTACTTTCATAGCATTGCATTCAGAAGAAATACTTGATATGATTTCAATCGCTTAAATTTGTTAAGACTTTTTTCTTTTAATAATCCAACATACGATCTACCCTAAAAGATGTTCTATGTGTGTTTGAGAAGAATGTGAATTCTGCTGCTGTTGGATTGAACGTTCTGTGTATGTCTGTTAGGTTCATTGGTCTAACTAGTTCAAGTACAATGTTTCACATAGATTTAGTGTCTTTATGATCTATCTATTGTTGAAAGTAATATATTAAAGTCCCTTCCATTATTGTATTGCTGTCTATTTCTTTTAGTATTTATTTTATATAATTAGGTGCTTTGATTATGGGTATATATATATATATATATATATATATATATATTTA
The DNA here is from genome assembly GCF_949987535.1 of Balaenoptera acutorostrata. NCBI lineage: Eukaryota > Metazoa > Chordata > Mammalia > Artiodactyla > Balaenopteridae > Balaenoptera > Balaenoptera acutorostrata. The sequence goes on from NC_080085.1 coordinate 70,115,251, forward strand.
CTATTGTAATTTCCTCTTGAAAAATTGACTTCTTTGTCATTATATAATGACTTTTTTTCTCTTGTTATAGCTTTTCACTTAAAATCTACTTTGTCTATATATGTATGGCTAACCCTCCTCTCTTTTTCATTCTATTAATATGAAATATCTTTTTTGACACCTTCACTTTAAACCAGTGTGTTCTTAAAGCTGAGATGAGCCTCTTGTAGGCACCATATTACTAGGTCTTGTATTTTTATCAATTTAGCTATTCTATGAGTTTTGTTTGAATAATTTACTCTCTTTACATTTAATTACTGAGAGGTAAGGACTTATTATTGTCCTTTTGTTTGTTCTTCCTCTTTGCTGTCTTCCCTTTTAATTTGATAATTTTATTTAGTGCTAATTTTAAATTTCTTTTTCTTTATATTTATGTATCTATATATGTTTTTCTTTGTGGTTTCCATATGGCTTACATAAAATATTTTATAGTTATAAAAATCTATCCTAAGCTGATAAAAGTTAACTTTGCATGCAAAATATCTACCCTTTACTTACCTCACCTTACATTTATCTTTTTTGATGTCACAATTTACATATTTTATATCATGTATCCATTAACAAATTATTATAGCTACTGTAATTTTTAATACTTTGTCTCCTAACCTTTTACTAGAGATACAAGTGATTTCCACACAAACATTTCAGTATTAGAGTATCCTGAATTTGACTATACACTAGCCTTTATCAGTGCATTGTTTACTTTCACATATTTTCATGTAATAGACAGCATCTTTTCTTCTCAACTTGAAGAACTCCTTTTAGCTTTTCTTGTAAAGCATGTCTATTGGTGATGTACTACTTCAGCTTTTGTATGTCTGATAGTGTCTATCTCTCCTACAACTTGGAAGAGTAACTTTGTCATGTAAAGCATTCTTGGTTGGCTGGCTTTTGTTTTTTGTTGCAAGACTTTAATCCCACTTTCTCCTTGCTTGCAAGGTTTCTGCTGAGAAATAGCAGAAAACCACTTACAGCCTTCTGTGAGTTCCTTTTTATGTGATGAGTCACTTTGTTCTTGATGATTTCAAAATTCTTTTTGAAGTTTGATTATAATGTGTGTAGATGAAGGACTCTTTGGATTGTACTTTTTGGAAGTCTTTAAGCTTCATGTACCTGCTGTCCATATCTTTCCCAAGATTTGGCAAGTTTTAAACTACTATTTCTTTAAATAAGCTTTCTGGGCCAAATATGCACACTGTGGTAGTAGCTCCAGTGTCCTAGACATGGATATTCATTAAGTGGTCACAAAGTCAGGTTCTTAAGTACATGCATGTGTAGAGCAACAGTGGCTCCAGGGTCCAGGGCTCAGTCTATCTTTCAGCAGTGCTGGCTCCAGTTCCTGAGACACAAATATGCATGAATTGGATTTAGAACAAGGGCCTGGGGCATAGTTTGTGCTGAGTGGCCAAAGATTTGAAGCTCTGGGTGTGAGGCAGTTTGGAGAGGGTTGCAGTCCCAGTCCCAAGGCAATGCAACAGTGGATCCTTCATGGAGAGGACTCAGAAGCATTTCCCAGACCAGGGGGTCTGTAGCTACAATGGCTGTTGATTACCTCTGTGACAAAAGCCATCAGTAACCTTTGGGGAGCAGACTGCTGGGATCCTCACTGATAAACAATATGGGGTCTTCTGCTATGAAAATTCTGGGAATGTTGAGGTCTTCAGGACAAAGGCAGCCAAGGTCCTCTACATAGTAGACCACTGGGGACTGCAGTGGCACCTTCTGCATGGCAGATACTGATGAGCCCCACCCTTTCTCTTTGCTCTTAGCTGTCTCCAGATGTCTCAGCTACACTGATCATCCCAGTGATTTTTTCTATGCTGTTACTCTCTTTTCATTCAACTGTGTTGCTACATGTTCTTAATTGGGCTCTTGAGCCCTCCCAGGAGTGCTTTTTGCTGGTTGATAGATGTCTAATTATTGGTTTTTTTTTTCTTTTGTGGGGAAGAAAACTGATATTTCCCAACTTGCCATCTTGCTCTTATCTCTACCCATGACACTATATTTTTAAACTACTCACCAGTTGATATCCATCAACTGATATCAACAGCTTGAATTGTTTCCATTTTTATCGAAGTATAATTGGCTTACAACAATATGTTAGTTCCAGGAGTGCAGCACAGTGATTTGATTTTTCCATACTTAAAAAATGATCACGAAAATAAATCTAGTCACCATGTGTCACCCTACTAAATTATTAAAATAATATTGACCATGATGTGAAATCTATTTTTTAATGGTATAAATGAACTTATTTACAAAACAGAAACAGACTCACAGATTTCAAAAACAAACTTATGGTTACCAAAGGGCAAACATGGGGTGGGATAAATTAGGAGGTTGGAATTAACATACACACACTACTATGTATAAAAATGATAACTCACAAGGACTTATAGCACAGGGAACTCTACTCAATATTCTGTAATCACCTATATAGGAAAATAATCTGAAAAAGAATGATTATATGTATATGTATGGCTGAATCACTTTGCTGTACACCTGAAACTAACACAACATTGTAAATTAACTATATTCCAATAAAATTAAGAAAACTAATATCACAATTTATAAATATCTAGTTAAGATTAATCTCAACTTAATTTCAGTAATATACAAAAACTTTCCTTTTCCCTTCTTTTATGCTACTAATAATAGTATTATTGTCCTACAAATTATACCTTTCTACAGTATAGGCCTATCAACACAATTTTATAATTATTGCTTTATGTAATTGTGTTTTAAATCAGAGAGAAGAAAAAGGTAGTAAACAAAAATACATTATACTTACCTGTGTAGTTGCACTGGTGTTTATTTCTTCATGTTACTGTACAGTATCCTTTCATTCCAGCCTGAAGGACTACTTCAGTTTTTCTTGAAGGGAAGGTCTGCTAGCAGTGAATTCTGGTTTTGCTTAGCAGCTAATGTCTTCTAATTTTTGAAGAATAGTGTTGCTAAATATAGAATTCTTGACTGACAATCTTCTTTCAGCACTCTGAATATGTATATCATCTCACTGCCTTCTTGCTGCCATGGTTTCTGATGAGAAATCAATTGTTAATATTATTATGGACTCCTTGATTTTGGCATTTCTGTTTTGCTGCTTTCAATATGTATATTTATGCTTTCCATTAATTAATTAAGAATTTTTCAAACATTATTTCTTAAAATGTTCTTTTGCCTCTCTTTCTCTCTCCTGGGACTGCCGCTGTGTAGTCCCAGGAGCACTTGATGTTGTCCCACAGGTCTCTGATACTCTAAATCTTGTTATTGATATTCTCTATATGGTGATACCTTATTCTCATACTTTCTTTTATTTCTTTGTGCATGGTTGCCTTTACTTTTTGAACATATTTAAAATAATTTATTCAAAGTCTTTGTCTAATAAGTCAAACATCTAGTAACATCTACACTTCCTCATGGACAGTTTCTATTGACTGCTTTTTTCCTGTGTATGGGTCTGTCTTTCTCATTTCTTTGTATATCTTATAACTCTTGGTTGAAAACTTGACATTTTAAATAGTGGCAACTCAGTAGTGTCACCATATGATCTAACAATTCCACTCCTGTGCATATAACCAGAAAAGATGAAAGCTTTAATTCAAAGAGATACCATGTATCCCAAAGTTCATAACAGCACTTTTTACAATAGCCAGGATATGGAAGCAACCTAAATGTCCACCCACAAATGAATGGATAAACATGTGGTGTATATATATATATATATATATATAAATGATGGAATGTTACTCAGCTATAAAAAATAATGAAATAATGCCATTTGCAGCAACATGGATGGACCTAGAGATTATTATACTAAGTAAAGGAAGTCAGACAGAGAAAGACAAATACCATATGATACCATTTATACGTGGAATCTTAAAAAAATGATACAAATGAACTTATTTACAAAACAGAAATAGACTCAGACATAGAAGATAAACTTATGATTACCAAAGGGGAAAGTGGGGGGAGGGATACATTTGGATTTTGGGATATAACAGATACATACTACCATATATAAAATAGATAAAGAACAAGGACCTACTGTATAGCATAGAGAACTATATTCAATATCTTGTAATAACCTATAATGGAAAAGAATCTGAAAAAGAATATATATGTATATATAGCACTGAATCACTTTGCTGTACACCTGAAACTAACTCAACATTGTAAATCAACTATACTTCAATAAAAAATCAAAACAAAGCAAAAAATTAATATTGACCATATTCCTCATGCTGTGCTTTTCATTCCTGGGCTCATTTATTTTGTAACTGAAAGTTTGTAACTCAGTCTCCCTCACTTATTTCATTCATACGCCCACCACTCTCTGCTTTGGGAGCAAAAGTTTGTTCCCTGTATCTATGAGTCTGTTTCTATAAGTTTGTTCATTTGCTTTGTTTTTCAGATTCCACATATAAGTGAAATAATATGGTATTTGCCTTTCTCTACCTAACTTATTCTACTAGCCATAATACTTTCTAGATCCTTTCATGTTGTTGCAAATGGGAATATTTCATTTTTTCATGGCTGAGTAATACTTTATATATATATCACATCTTCATCTTCATTATCCATTTATCTATTGATGAACACATAGGTTGCTTCCATAACTTGGCTATTGTAATTAATGTTACAATGAACATAGGGGGACATATATCTTTTCAAAGAAGTAACTTTGTTTTCTTGGGAAAAATACCCAGAAATTGAATAACTGGATTGCAGGATATTTTATATTTGTTTTTTTATGAACCTTCATAGTGTTTTACAAAATGACCACACCAATTTACAGTCCCACCAAAAGTGCATGAGGGTTCACTTTTCTCCACATCCAAGTCAAAAATTGCTACTTGTTGTCTTTTTGATAATAGCCATTCTGACAGATTTGAAGTGGCTATGGCTTTGATTTGCATTTCCCTGATAATTAATGATGTTGAGCAATGTTTCATGTGCCTGTTGGCTGTCTGTATGTCTTCTTTGGAAAAATGTCTATTCAGATCCTCAGCTCATTTTAATTTTTTTTTCCTGATGTTGAGTTGTATGAGTTCTTTTATATTTTGTATATTAATCCCTTATCAGATATATTTGAAAATACCTTTCCCCATTCAGTAGGTGGTTTTTGTTTTGTTGATAGTTTTCTTCACTGTGAAGTATATTTTTAGTTTGATGTAGTCCCATTATTTTGTCTCCCTTGCCTGGGAAACATATCCAAAAATGCATATTATTAAGACAGAAGTCAAAAAGTTTCCTGCCTATGTTTTCATCTAGAAGTTTTATGGTTTCATTTAAAGACTTACATTTAAATTTGTAATCCATTATGTTTTTTTTTAATATGGTGTGAGAAAGTAGTCCAGTTTTATTTTCTTGCATGTAGCTGTCTACTTTTCCCAACACAATATATTGAAGAAGTTGTTCTTTCCCCATTGAAAATTGTTTCCTCTTTTCTCATAGATTAATTGACCATATACGTGTGGCATTATTTATATGCTCTCTATTCCATTCCATTTATCTATGTTTCTGTTTTTGTGCCAATAGCATACTTCATTGATTATCATAGCTTTGTACTATAGTTTGAAATCTGGGAGTGTAATACGTTCTGCTCCTTTCTACTTTCTCAAGATTGCTTTGACTATTTAGGGTCTTTTGTGTTTCCATGTAATTTTAGAATTATTTATGCTAGTTCTGTAAAAAATGCCACTGGTATTTTAATAGGGATTGCACTTAATCTGTAGATTGTATTACAGATTGTAGAGTATGGTCATTTTAACAATATTGATTCTTCCATTCCATGAGCACATTATATCTCTCCATCTGTTTTTGTCATATTAAATTTCCTTCATCAGTGACTTATAGATTTCAGAATACAGGTTTTTACCTCCTTAGTTTGATTTGTTTCCAGGTATTTTATTCCTGTTGCTGTGATTGTACATGGGGTTGTTTTCTTAATTTCTCTTTCTGAGAGTTCTTGTTAGTGCGTAGAAATGCAACAGATTTTGGTATATTAATTTTGCATCTGGCAGTTTTACTGAATTCATTTATTAGTGTTAATACTTTTTGGTGGTATCTTTAGGATTTTCATGTCATCTGCAAACAGTAACCATTTTACTTCTTTCCAATTTGAATTGTTTTTAATTTTGTTTTTTCTTTTTTTTTTTGTCTGTGGCTAGGAATTCCAATATTATTTTGAATGAAAGTGGCAAAAGTGGGACTCATTGTCTTATTTTTGCTCTTGGAGGAAATGTTTTCAGCTTTACAACATTGAATATAATGTTTGTGGTGAGTGTGTCATATATGGCCTTTATTATGTTGCGGTATGCTCCCTCTATACCCACTTGTGCAAAGGGTTTTAATCATAAATCTATGTTGAATTTTATCAGAAACTTTATTGGCATCTCTTGAGATGATCATATGATTTTTATTCTTTAATTTGTTAATGTAGTGTATTATATTGATTGATTCATGAATGTTTAAGCATCCCTGCACCCTGGGATAAATGTCATTTGGTTATAGTGTATGATTCTTTTAATGTATTGTTGAAACTGTTTTGCTAATATTTTGTTGAGGGTTTTGCATCTATGTTTATTAGTCATATTGACCTGTAATTCCTTTTATTTTCTGGTGTCTTTGTACGGTTTTGTTATCATGGTGACGCTGGCTTCATAGAATGAGTGAGGAAGCACTTCTTCCCCTTTAATTTTTTAGAATAGTTTGAGATGGATAGGTCTTATCTCTTCCTTAAATGTCTAGTAAATTCACCTGTGAAACCATCTAATCCTGAACTTTTGTTAGTTGTCAGTTTTTAACTAACGATTCAGTTTTATTACTGGAAATTGGTCTGTTTATACTCTCTATTTCTTGGGAGATTGTACATTTCTAGGAATTCATCCATTTCTTATAGATGGTCCAATTTGTTGGCATATAAGTGTAGTAATCTCTTATGAACACTTGTATTTCTGTGGTGTTGGATGTAACTTCTCTTTTTTCTTTTCTGATTTTATTTATTTGGGCCCTCTCTCTTTCCTTCTTCTTTTTTTTTAATGGTCCAGTTTCTATCTATCTATCTATCTATCTATCTATCTATCTATCTATTTATTTATTTTTATTGGAGTAAAATTGCTTTACAATGTTTTGTTAGTTTCGGCGGTATGATGAAGTGAATCAGCTAAATGGATACCTATATCCCCTCCCTCTCAGACCTCCCTCAAAACTCCCCATCTCACCCATCTAGGTCATCACAGAGCACTGAGCTGAACTCTTTGTGCTATACAGCAGGTTCCCACTAGCTATCTATTTTACACATGGTAGGGTATATTTGTCAAAACTAGTCTCTAATTCGTCCCACGCCCCTTCCCCCACCATGTCCACATGTCTGTTCTCGATGTCAACATCTCTATTCCTGCCCTACAAATAGGTTCATCTGTACCATTGTTCTAGATTCCACATATAATTGTTAATATACGATATTTGTTTTTCTCTTCCTGGCTTACTTCACTCTGTATGACAGACTCTAGGTCCATCCACATCTCTACAAATGATCTAATTTTGTTCGTTTTTATGGCTGAGTGATATTCCATTGTATATATATAACGAATATTCTTTATCCATTATCTATCGTTTGACATTAAGGTTGTTTCCATGTCCTGGCTATTGTAAATAGTGCTGCAATGAACATTGGGGTACATGTGTCCTTTTGAATTATGGTTTTCTCAGGGTATATGCTCAGTAGTGTGATTGCTGGGTCATATGGTAGTTCTATTTTAAGTTTTATAAGGAACATTTATTCTGTTCTCCATAGTGGCTCTATCAATTTACACTCCCACCAACAGTGCAAAAGGGTTCCCTTTTCTCCACACTCCCTTCAGCATTTATTATTTGTAGATTTTTTGACAACAGCCATTTTGAACGGTGTAAGGTGATACCTCATTGTAGTTTTGATTTTCATTTCTCTAATAATTAGCAATGATGAACACCTTTTCATGTGCCTCTTGGCCATCTATATGTCTTCTTTGGTGAAATGTCTATTTAGATCTTCTGCCCATTTTGCAATTGGGTGGTTTGTGTTTTGATATTCAGCTCTATGTGCTATTTGTATAGTATAGAGAATAATCCTTTGTTCATTACTTCATTTGCAAATATTTTCTCCCATTCTGAGGGTTGTCTTTTCATCTTGTTTACAGTTTCCTTTGCTGTGCAAAAGCTTCTAAGTTTAATTAGGTCCCATTTTTTTATTTTTTGTTTTTATTTTCATTACTCTACTTGGTGGGTCATAAATGATCTTGCTGTGGTTTAAATCAAGGAATGATTTTCCTGTATTCCTCTAAGAGAGTTCTAGAGTGTCTGGTCTTACATATAGGTCTTTAATCCATTTTGAGAGTTTGTTCAGGATTTTTGCATCTATGTTCATCAGTGATATTGGCCTGTAATTTTCTTTTCTTTTCTGTTTTTTTTTTTTTGATATTTTTGTCTCGTTTTGGTATCAGGATGATGGTGGCATTGTAGAACGAATTTGGTAGTGTTCCTCCCTCTGCAATTTTTTGGAAGAGTTAGAAAAGGATAAGTGTTAGCTATTCTCCAAATGTTTGATAGAATTCGCCTGTGAAGCCACCTGGTCCTGGGCTTTTGTTTGTTGGAAGATTTTTAATTTCATTACTTGTGATAGGTCTGTTTATATTTTCTATTTCTTCCTGGTTCAGTCTTGGAAAATTGTACCTTTCCAAGAAGTTGTCCATTTCTTCATAGTTGTCCATTTTCTTGGCATATAGTTGTTTGTAGTAGTCTCCTATAATCCTTTGTATTTCTGTGGTGTCAGTTGTGATTCCTCCTTTTTCATTTCTAATTTTATTGATTTGCATCCTCTCCCCTTTTTTTTTTTTTTTTTTGATGAGTCTGGCTAAAGGTTTATTAATTTTGTTTATCTTCCCAAAGAACCAACTTTTAGTGTTATTTATCTTTGCTATTGTTTTCTTCATTTCTATTTCATTTATTTCTGCTCTGATCTTTATGATTTCTTCCCTTCTACTGACTTTGGGTTTTCTTTGTTCTTCTTTCTCTAGTTGATTTAGGTGTAAGATTAGATTGTTCATTTGAGATTTTTCTTGTTTCTTGAGGTGAGATTGAATTGCTATAAACTTCCCTCTTAGTACTGCTTTTGCTGCATCACATAGGTTTTGGGTTGTCGTGTTTTCATTGTCATTGGTTTCTATGTATTTTCTTATTTCTTCTTTGATTTCTTCAGTGATCTCCTGTTTACTTAGTAGTGCACAGTTTAGCCTTCATGTTTTTTTTGTTTGTTTACATTTTTTCGCTATAATTGATTTCCAATCTCATAGCATTGTGGTCAGAAAACATGCTTGATATGATTTCAATTTTCTTCAATTTTCAGAGAGATGCTTGATTTGTGACCCAAGATGTGATCTCTCCTGGAGAATGTTCCATGAGCACTTGAGAAGAAAGTGTATTTTGCCACTTTGGGGTGGAATGTCCTATAAATATCAATTAAAACTATGTGGTTTATTGTGTCATTTAAAGCTTATGTTTCTTTATTTAGTTTCTGTTTGTATGATCTGTCCATTGGTATAAGTAGGGTGTTAATGTCCCCTTCTATTATTGTGTTACTGTCAGTATCCCATTTTATGGTTGTTAGCATTTGCCTTATGTATTGAGGTGCTCCAATGTTGGGTGCATAAATATTTATAATTATCATAACTTCTTCTTGGATTGATCCCTTGATCATTATGTAGTGTCCTTCTTTGTCTCTTGTAACAGTCTTTATTTTAAAGTCTATTTTATCTGATATGAATATTGCTACTACAGCTTTCTTTTGATTTCCATTTGCATGGAATATATCTTTCCATCCCTTCACTTTCAGTGTGTATGTGTCCCTAGGTCTGAAGTGGGTCTCTTGTAGACAGCATATATATTGGTATAATTTTTGTATCCATTCAGCCAGTCTGTGTCTTTTGATTGGAGCATTGAATCCATTTACAATCAAGGTTATTATTGATATATGTGTTCCTATTACCATTTTCTTAATTGTTTTGGGTTTGTTTTTGTGTGTCTTTTTCTTCTCTTGTGTTTCCCGCCTAGGGAAAGTCCTTTAGCGTTTTTTGTAACACTGGTTTGGTGGTGCTGAATTCTCTTAGCTTTTGCTTGTCTGTAAAGCTTTTGATTTCTCTGTCAAATCTGAATGATATCATTGCTGGGTAGAGTAATCTTGGTTATAGGTTTTTTTCTTTCATCACTTTGAGTATATCCTGCCACTCCCTTCTTGCCTGCAGAGTTTGTGCTGAAAAATCAGCTGATAACCTTATGGGGGTTCCCTTGTATGTTATTTTTTGCTTTTCCCTTGCTGTTTTTAATATTTTTTCTTTGAATTTAATTTTTGTTAGTTTGATTAGTATGTGTCTTCATGTGTTTCTCCTAGGTTTTATCATATATGGGACTCTCTGCACTTCCTGGACTTGGGTAACTATTTCCTTTACCATGTTAGGGAAGTTTTCCACTATTATGTATTCAAATGTTTTCTCAGACACTTTCTTTCTTTTTTTCTTCTTCTTCTGGGCCCCCTATAATAGGAATGTTGGTGCATTTAGTGCTGTCCCAGAGGTCTCTGAGATTGTCTTCAATTCTTTTCATTCCTTTTTCTTTATTCTGCTCCTTGGCAGTTATTTCCACCATTCTGTCTTCCAGCTCACTTATTCTTTCTTCTGCCTTAGTTATTCTGTTATTGATTCTTTCTAGTGTATTTTTCATTTCAGTTATTGTGCTGTTCATCTCTGTTTGTCCTTTAGTTCTTTTAGATCTTTCTTAATATTTTTTTTAATTTTCTAAATCCATGCCTCCATTCAATTTCCGAGATTCTGGATCATCTCTACTATCATTACTCTGAATTCTTTTTCAGGTCAGTTGCCTATTTCCTCTTCATTTATTTGGTCTTGTAGGTTTTTACCTTGCTCCTTCATCTGTGACATATTTATTGTCATCTCATTTTTTTCTGATGGGTGGAATTGTGTTTCGGTCTTACTGTTTGTTTGGTCTGAGGCTTCCAACACTGGAGTTTGTAGGCTGTTGGATAGAGTTTGGTCTTGGTGCTGAGATGAGGATCTCCAGGGGAACTCACTCTAATGTATATTCCTTGGGTCTAAGGTTCTCTGTTAGTCCAGTGGTTTGGACTCAGAGCTCCCAGTGTGGGGGCACTGTCCTGATCCCCACTTCATGAAGCAAGATCCTTCAAGCTGTGCAGGGCAGCAAATAAAAAAAAAGAAAAAAGGAGCAGAACAAAAATAAAAAAAATAAAGTTAGAAAACTAACAGATATACTAGAAAAAATATATATAGATGAAACAACACCTGGAAGCTAAAACAGAACCACTATAGTGAAAAAGGAAAAAAAAAAGCCAGAAATGTCCTAGGCTGTGAGAGGCAGGGCTTAGACAGGGGTGGGGTTAGGGGTGGGCAAGGCCTTGCTTAGGATCCACAGGGAAGGAAAATGGCCTTGGGAGGGTGAGGGTGGGGATTATGCTTAATGCAGTGGGAGAGGCCCAGAAGTGTCTGTGACCTTGGAAAGTGGAGGACCAGGTCCAGGACTACAGCAGGCTCACTGGGCCCAAGTGTGTATGGAAGACGCTAGGCACATTTCCCCTGATCCTCTAGACCTGGGGTGTATCCCCCCAAGTTCACCTCTCCTCCTCTTCACCTATCCTCCCTCCTTCCCATGCCCCTAAGACCCACGAGGCCAGAATGGACCCCAGAGAATGGAGGGCCAGGCCTGGCAGCCCAGCAGGTGTGCCAGGGACCAAGTGAGCAGGGGAAATGCCCGTTGCACCTCCCATGATCCTCCAGTTCTGGAGGTCCCCTCCCACTCACCTCTCCTCTTCTCCCCCTGCCTCCCTCCTTCACTTCTAGGACCAAAGCGGCCTGGTGGGGGCCTCAGAGGGTGGAGGACCCTGCCTGGGAGCCCTGCAGGCTTCCCAGGACCTTATTGGACAGGGGAAACGTTAGGTGCACTCCCTCCTGATCCTCCAGACCCCTGAGGGTCCCTCCAAGAGTGGGGACCCCTTCTGCCTCCCAGCCACCCCTCAGGGGCGCTGGTCCTGTCTGGCCTCCACTTCTCCTCCCCCCTCACTCCACCCATGTCATACCCAGTCACTCAGGGGTTCCTCCCATCTCCTTGGTTTTGAGGTCCCCCACCAGCCTCCAGCAGGCACCCTAGTTGTCTCTGTTTTATTCTTGATGACTCTGGCTAAAGGATTATCACATTTTTAAAAAATCTTTCCAGAGAACCAGCTCTTAGTTTCATTGATCTTTTCTATTGTTTTTTGTCTCTATTTCATTTACTTCCATTATGATCTTTATTATTTCTTTCCTTCTACTAACGGGTTTTGTTTGTTTTCCTTTTTCTAGTTCCTTCAGTTATAGATTTTAGGTTGTTTATTTGATATTTTTTCTGTTTCTTGAGTTAGGCTTTTATCGCTGTAAACTTTTCTCTTAGAAATGCTTTTGCTGCATTTAACAGAGTTTGGACTACTGTGCTTCCATTTTTGTATCCAGGTATTTTAAAATTTTCTCTTTGATTTGTTTATTGACCCATGGGTTGTTTAGTTGCATATTGTTTAGCCTTCCTGTGTTTATGTTTTTTGCAGTTATTTTTCTTATAGTTGATTTCTAGTCTCAGGCCATCATGGTCAAAAAAGATACTTGATATGATTTCAATCTTTTTAAATTTATTGAACGTTGTTTTGTGGCCTACCATGTAATCAATCCTGGAGTATATTTCATGTGCACTTGAAAAGAATGTGTATTCTTCTGCTTTTGCATGGAATGTTCTATATGTATATATTAAGTCCATCTTGTATAATGTATCCTTTAAGGCCAATTTTCCTTATTGATTTTATGTCTGGATGATCTGTCCACTGATGTAGGTGGGGTGATTAAATTTGCTACTATTACTGTGCTACTATTAATTACTCACTAATATTTTTTAATATTTGCTTTACATATTTAGGTGCTCCTATGTTGGGTGCATATATACTGACAATTGTTGTATCTTCTTGTTGAATCATTAAGTAATTTTCTTCTTTACATCTTGTTACAGCCTTTGTTATAAAGTATTTTATCTCATATGTGTATTACTACCCCAGCTTTAGTTTCATGTTTTTTTTGCATGGAATTCTTTTTTCCATCTCTTCAGTTTTACTCTTTGGGTCTTTAGATCAGAAATGAGTCTTTCATAAGGAGCAAATATATTGTCCTTTGGATTTATTCATTCAGACACTTTATGTCCTTTGGTTGGAGCATTTAGTCAATTCACATTAAAGTAATTATTGATATATATGTACTTATTTAATTTTTGTTGTTTTGACATTGCTTATGCAGTTATTTTTTGTTCCATTTTGCTTTTGTGCTCTTACTTTGTCATTTGGTGAACATGTTTAGTATTCCTTTCTGTTGTGTGTGTGTGTATGTGTATCTATTATACATGTTTAGTTTGTGGTTACCATGAGACATATACTTATATATGATTATTTTACGTTCATGGCCTCTTATGTTTAAATGCATTCTAACAACCCTGCATTTTTACTTCCCCCTGTCACAAATGATGTTTTTGGCATCATATTTTACATAATTTTTTGTTCATCCTTTAACTACTTATTGTGAATATAGATGATTTTCATACTTCTTTCTTTTAATCTTCCTATTAGCTTTATAAGTGGTTGATGTACTACTTTTTCTGTATGCTTGTCTTTACCAATGAAATTTTTTCTTTCATAATTTTTATATTTCTAGTTGTGGCTTTTCCACTTAGAGAAGTCCATCTATCATTTCTTGTAATGTCAGGTTAGTGGTGTTAAACTCTTAGATTTTCCTTGTCTGTAAAACACTTTATCTCTCCTTCACATCTGAATTAAAACCTTGCTGGTTGAAGTATTATTGGTTGTAAGTTTTTCCCTTTCATTACTTTAAATATATCATGCTACTCCCTTCTGCCTGCAACATTTCTGCTGAAAAATTAGCTTACAAATTTATGGGAGCTCCTTTGCTTGTAACCAGTTGCTTTTCCCTTGATACTTTTAAGATTCTCTATCTTTAATTTTTACCACTTTAATTACAATGTGTCTTCTTGTGGATCTCTTTGTGTTCATCCTTTTTGGGACTCTGTGCTTCATGGAGTTGGATGTCTGTTTCCTTTCCCAGGTTAGAGAACTTTTCAGATATTATTTCTTCAAATAATTATCTGCTCCTTTTTCTCTTTCTTCACCTCCTTGGACCTGTATAGTGGGAATGTTTGTATGCTTGATGTTGTTGCAGAAGTCTCTTAAACTATCCTCATTTTTAAAATTCATTTTTTTTTCTGTTCAGCTTGGGTGATTTCCACTACTCTATTTTCCAGTTTGCTCATTCATTCCTCTGTATTATCTAATTTAATGTTGATTCTTTCTAGTGTATTTTCTATTATTTCAGTTATTGTATTCTTCAGCTCATTTTGATTATATTTTCTAATTCCTTCTTAAACTTCTCACTGTGTTCATCCACTCTTCTACTGAGTTCATTGAGTATCTTTATTACCATTACCTTGAGCACTTTATCAAGTTAATTGCTTATATCTCCACATAATTTTCTTCACATAGTTTTCTTTGGGGGTTTTATCTTGTTCATTTGTTTGGAGCATGTTCTTGTGTCACCTTGTTTTGCCTAATTCTCTGTGTTTATTTCTATGTATTAAGTAGGTTGGTTGTGTTTCCTGATCTTAGAAAAGTGATCTTATGTAGGAGACATCCTATGAGGCCCAGCAGCACATCCCCCTCTTGTCACCAGAGTTACATGCTCTAATGGTGCCCCCTATATGGGCTACATGGACCCTTCTTTTGTGTTGGGGTCAACTACTTTAGGCACACTGGTAGGTGGGGTTTGACCTCTGGCCTGATTGCCTGCCAAGCACTCCCCCTTGCAAAGCTTGCCAGCTCCCAGCATGGCCCATAGGGACTCAGGGCTTCTACAGGCCCACTTCAGGTTTGGGCTCTATTCTAAGAGGCTGGCTCCATTGCTCAAGGGACCCTGGTACTGGTGTTAGTCAACTGGTATTGAGAGCCTAGTCTCAGTGTGGCTTCTTGCAGAGCTCAGGGGTGTCAGGCCTCATGCCAGCCCATTGGTGAGGGGGCTGTTTCCCACGACAGCTGTCTGCAGGACCTGGGAGTTCTGGGGCTAGTGCTGGTTCACTGGTGGGCACGGCTGTGTCCCCACATGGCTCACTGCTAGACCTGATGGGTCCCAAGACTGTTGCCATCTGGCTGGTTGTGGGTAAGATTCTGATGCTAATAGGATAATAAGATGAGTGAGAACTGCCAAATAGATCTTGGCAGCCCCATTGTCCTCTTGGTAGAGCAACCTCCCCCAAATGGCTTCTGTCAATATCTATGTCCCCAGGGTAATCCTATTTGTCTCCTTCCTCTCTGTGAGGCTCTCCTAGATCAACAATTGGGTGTGATGCAGGATCCCTTCATATTACTGCCTCTGAATGTTCTTGGAACATGTGAGATTTTGTCTTCATTCTAAGAGTAGATTCTCTGTTTCCTTCAGCCCTCTTGTTCTCCCATATGCAAGTGCCACTGGCTTTTGAAGCCAAATGTTCTGGGGACTCATCTTGTTGCAGGACTTCCTGGCTGGAGAGGCCAAAGTGTGCCTAAGATCCTTCACTCCTTGGGGAGCATCTCTGAAATTGTGATTAATTCCCCATTCGTGGGCCACCTATGTGGGGGGAGGGGTCTTCATTGTACTGCATCTCTGCCCCAGTTACCCATCTCTTT
The DNA here is from genome assembly GCF_949987535.1 of Balaenoptera acutorostrata. NCBI lineage: Eukaryota > Metazoa > Chordata > Mammalia > Artiodactyla > Balaenopteridae > Balaenoptera > Balaenoptera acutorostrata. The sequence continues at coordinate 70,131,098 of NC_080085.1, forward strand.
TGGTTCTTTGTTAGTCTTCAAGTCATTCTCGTCAATAGTTTGGTTTAGTCATAATATTGGTATGCATGTCCATGGGAGAAGGTGAGCTCAGGGTCTTCCTACTCTGCCATCTTCAAGCAATCTCTTCACTTTTCGCTATTATATATTAATGCTGCTATGAATGTTAAAGTACATGTTTTTGTGTGCATGTATATTTTCTTTTTTTAATTTATTTTTTTTTAATTGTAGTATAGCTGATTTACAATGTTGTGCCAATCTCTGCTGTACAGCAAAGTGACTCAGGTATACACATATAGACATTCTTTTTTAAAATATTATTTTCCATTATGGTTTACCACAGTATATTGAATATAGTTCCCTGTTCTATGCAGTAGGAACTTGTTGTTTATCCATCCTATATATAATAGTTCACATCTGCTAATCTCACACTCCCAGTTCTTCTCTGCCCCAACCTCCTCCCCCTTGGCAACAAGCTTGTTCTCTATGTCTGTGAGTCTGTTTCTGTTTTGTAGATAGGTTCATTGGTACCATATTTTAGATTCCACATATAAGTGATATCATATGGTATTTGTCTTTCTCTTTCTGACTTACTTCGCTTAGTATGCTAATCTCTAGTTGCATCCATGTTGCTGCAAATGGCATTATTTTGTTTTTTTTATGGCTGAGTAGTATTCCATTGTATATACGTACCACATTTTTATCCATTCATCTGTCAATGGACATTTTGGGTATGTATCTAGAATTGGAATTGTTCCTTCATATGGTAACTATGTTTCATATTTTGTGTAACTTACAAAACATTTCCCAAAATTGTGCAAAATTTTATCTCATCAACAATGTATGATATTTCCAATTTCTACCTATCCTTGCCAAAACGTAGTATCTCCCACTTTTTATGTAATAGCCATTTTCGTGTGTTTGAAGTGGTATCTCATTTTGATTTTCATTTACATGTCCTAATGTCTAATGGTCTTGAGAATTTCTTCACATGCTTATTGGCCATTTGTATAGCATCCTTGAAGAAATGTCCATACAGATACTTTGCCCTTTTTAATTTGGATTATATACATTTTATTTTTGAAATGCAATTTTTATATATATTCTGCGTGTATTCACTTATCAAACATATTATATGCACATATTTTATTCCAATTTAATTTTTTTTTTGATAATTTACTTTAAAATAGAAAGGGTTTACATTTATGAATCTCAACTTATTTTTTTCTTTTGTCACATCTGCTTTTGTGGTCAGGTCTAAGTAACCATTGCCTAAGTCCAAAGTAACAAATATTTTTTTCTATATTTTATTATCATATTTTATAGTTTTAGCTCTAACATTTGGATCTCAGATCCATTTTTAGTTAATTTTGTTTTTGTATAGTGTTTGAGTCAGGATTCCAACCTCATTCCTTTGCATGTAAATATCCTGTTCTCCTAGAACCATTTGTTGAAAAAAACGATTCTGTCCACATTGAATTGTCTTGCTACTTTTATAAAGAATCAATTGACCATCTACATAAGGATTTATATCTGGATTCACAATTCTATTCTATTCATCCATGTATTGCTATGTACAAGTACCCCACTGTATTGACATGTATAGCTGTGTAGTAAACTTTAAGATTGGGAAATGTGAGCTCTTTAATTATGTTCTTAATTTTCAAGATACATTCAGCTATTCTGGGTTCCTGGAATTTCCATATGAATTTTAGGATCAAGTAGTCAGTTTTGGGTTAAAAAGTCAGTTAGTGTTTGGTAAGCATTGCACTGAATATCTAACTCAATTTCTGATAATACTGAAGTCTTAACAATATTAAGTTTTCCAATCCAAAAATGCAAGAGATATTTTCATTCATTTAGTGTTTTTTTTAATGTATATGAACAATGTTTTGGAGTTTTAATTGAACAATACCACCAGTTATTTGCTAAATCTGTTCCTAAGTATTTTTTTTTTCTTTTTGCAAATGCATATAGAATTGCTTTCTTAAATTACTTTTATGATTGTTCATTGGTAGTGTAAAAAATAAGATTTTCAACATCAATCTTAAAGACTTTATAGAATTAGCTTGGTAAGGTCATTAAACAAACAAACTACTTTTTTTTTTTTTTTCCAAAGATTGAGTAAAAGGTAAGAATGCCTGCTCTTGCTTCTGGTATTCAACATAAAACTGAAAGTCCTAACTATTGCAATCAGAAAAAGAAGAAATAAAATGTGTTCTTAATGGAAATAAAAAAAAAATAATACTATCTTTATTTCTAGGGAACATGACCCTGGATGTAGAACACCACAAGATAGTATCTAATAATACCACTTAGCAAAGTTGAAGCATACAAAGTCAATATAGAAAAAAAAAAAAATGACTGGTATTTTTACATACAAGTAATAAACAAAAAATACATTTAAGGTTATACTTGAATTCACAAATAACATCAAAGATAATAAAATAGTCAAGAATAAATTTCACAAAACAATCACTTAACTTGTACATTTTAAAAATCCCAAAACTTTATAGAGAGAAATTAAAGATAATATAAATAAAAGGAAAGATGTTCCATGTTCATGTATTGGAAGAATTGATGTTGTTAAAATAGCATTTCTCCACAAACTCACCTGTAAATTCAATTTAGTACCTGTAAAAATACCAGTAGGATTTTTGCCAAAATCAAAAGCATATTTAAAAATTTATTTAAAAATAAAAATCTCTTAGCTTATTCAAAACAATTTTAGAAAAGAAGAACAAAGAGAACATTTATTTCTCAATTTTAACTTTACTATGCAGTTAGATTTATCAAAACTGTGTGGTAATCGCAGAGGATGCATATTTATGTCAAAGGGAAAGACCTGAGTGTCCAGGAAAAAATTCCCTACATTTATATTCAGTTGATTTGTAACAAAAGTGCCAAGTCAAAGCATTAGTAGAAGAAAAGTCTGTTTCACAAATAGTGCTAGGAAAACTGTAAAACCACATACAAAAAATTGTTGACTTACTTCCTCAGATCATACAGAAAATAATAAATGAAAATAAATCATAGACTTATAAGTAACAGCTAAAACAATAGGACTTTTTTTTAAAAAAACATCTTTATTGGAGTATAATTGCTTTACAATGGTGTGTTAGTTTCTGCTTTATAACAAAGTGAATCAGTTATACATATACATATGTTCCCATATCTCGTCCCTCTTGCATCTCCCTCCCTCCCACCCTCCCTATCCCACCCCTCTAGGTGGTCACCAAGCACCGAGCTGATCTCCCTGTGCTATGCGGCTGCTTCCCACTAGCTATCTATTTTGCATTTGGTAGTGTATATATGTCCATGCCACTCTCTCACCCTGTCACATCTTACCCCTCCCCCTCCCCATATCCTCAAGTCCATTCTCTAGGAGGTCTGTGTCTTTATTCCTGTCTTGCCACTAGGTCCTTCATGAACTTTTTTTTCCCTTACATTCCATATATATGTGTTAGCATACTGTATTTGTTTTTCCCTTTCTGACTTACTTCACTCTGTATGACAGACTCTAACTCCATCCACCCCACTACAAATGCCTCCATTTCATTTATTTTTATGGCTGAGTAATATTCCATTGTATATATGTGCCACATCTTCTTTATCCATTCATCTGATGATGGACAGTTAGGTTGCTTCCATGTCCTGGCTATTGTAAACAGAGCTGCAATGAACATTTTGGTACATGACTCTTTTTGAATTATGGTTTTCTCAGGGTATATGACCAGTAGTGGGATTGCTGGGTCGTTTGGTAGTTCTACTTTTAGTTTTTTGAGGAACCTCCATACTGTTCTCCATAGTGGCTGTATCAATTTACATTCCCACCAACAGTGCAAGAGTGTTCCCTTTTCTCCACACCCTCTCCAGCATTGATTGTTTCTAGATTTTTTGATGATGGCCATTCTGACCGGTGTGAGATGATATCTCATTGTAGTTTTGATTTGCATTTCTCTAATGATTAATGATGTTGAGCATTCTTTCATGTGTCTGTTGGAGAATCTGTATATCTTTGGAGAAATGTCTATTTAGGTCTTCTGCCCATTTTTGGATTGGGTTGTTTGTTTTTTTTTGTTATTGAGCTGCATGAGCTGCTTGTAAATCCTGGAGATTAATCCTTTGTCAGTTGCTTCATTTTCAAATATTTTCTCCCATTCTGAGGGTTGTCTTTTGGTCTTGTTTATGGTTTCCTTTGCTGTGCAAAAGCTTTTAAGTTTCATTAGGTCCCATTTGTTTATGTGTGTTTTTATTTCCATTTCTGTAGGAGCTGGGTCAAAAAGGATCTTGCTGTGATTTATGTCATAGAGTGTTCTGCCTATGCTTTTCTCTAAGAGTTTGATACTGTCTGGCCTTACACTTAGGTCTTTAATCCATTTTGAGTTTATTTTTGTGTATGGTGTCAGGGAGTGTTCTAATTTCATACTTTTACATGTACCTGTCCAGTTTTCCCAGCACCACTTATTGAAGAGGCTGTCTTTTCTCCACTGTATATGCTTGCCTCCTTTATCAAAGATAAGGTGACCATATGTGGGTTGCTTTATCTGTGGGCTTTCTCTCCTGTTCCATTGATCTATATTTCTGTTTTTGTGCCAGTACAATGCTGTCTTGATTACTGTAGCTTTGTAGTATAGTCTGAAGTCAGGGAGCCTGATTCCTCCAGCTCCATTTTTCGTTCTCAAGATTGCTTTGGCTATTCGGAGTCTTTTGTGTTTCCACACAAATTGTGAAATTTTTTCCTGTAGTTCTCTGAAAAATGCCAGCGGTAGTTTGATACGGATTGCATTGAATCTGTAGATTGCTTTGGGTAGTAGAGTCATTTTCACAATGTTGATTCTTCCAATCGAAGAACATGGAATATCTCTCCATCTATTTGTATCATCTTTAATTTCTTTCATCAGTGTCTTATAATTTTCTGCAGACAGGTCTGTTGTCTCCTTAGGTAGGTTTCTTCCTAGATATTTTATTCTTTTTGTTGCAATGGTAAACGGGAGTGTTTTCTTAATTTCACTTTCAGATTTTTCGTCATTAGTGTATAGGAATGCAAGAGATTTCTGTGCATTAATTTTGTATCCTGCTACTTTACAAAATTCATTGATTAGCTCTAGGAGTTTTCTGGTAGCATCTTTAGGATTCTCTATGTATAGTATCATGTCATCTGCAAACAGTGACAGCTTTACTTCTTATTTTCTGATTTGGATTCCTTTGATTTCTTTTTCTTCTCTGATTGCTGTGGCTAACACTTCCATAACTATGTTGAATAATAGTGGTGAGAGTGGGGAACCTTGTTTTGTTTCTAATCTTAGTAGAAATGGTTTCAGTTTTTCACCATTGAGGACAATGTTGGCTGTGGGTTTGTCATATATGGCCTTTATTATGTTGAGGAAAGTTTCCTCTATGACTACTTTCTGCAGGGCTTTTATCATAAATGGGTGTTGAATTTTGTCGAAAGCTTTCTCTGCATCTATCGAGATGATCATATGGTTTTTCTCCTTCAATTTGTAAGTATGATGTATCACGTTGATTGTTTTGCATATATTGAAGAATCCTTGCATTCCTGGAATAAACCCCACTTGATCATGGTGTATGATCCTTTCAATGTGCCGCTGGATTCTGTTTGCTCGTATTTTGTTGAGGATTTTTGCATCTATGTTCATCAGTGATATTGGCCTGTAGTTTTCTTTCTTTGTGACATCTTTGTCTGGTTTTGGTATCAGGGTGATGGTGGCCTTGTAGAATGAGTTGGGGAGTGTTCTTCCCTCTGCAATATTTTGTAAGAGTTTGAGAAGGATAGGTGTTAGCTCTTCTCTAAATGTTTGATAGAATTCGCCTGTGAAGCCATCTGGTCCTGGGCTTTTGTTCGTTGCAAGATTTTTAATCACAGTTTCAATTTCAGTGTTTGTGATTGGTCTGTTTATATTTTCTATTTCTTCCTGGTTCAGTCTCGGCAGGTTGTGCATTTCTAAGAATCTGTCCATTTCTTCCAGGGTGTCCATTTTATTGGCATAGAATGGCTTGTAGTAATCTCTCATGATTGTTTGTGTTTCTGAAGTGTCAGTGGTTACTTGTTTTTCATTTCTAAGTCTATTGATCTGAGTCTTCTCCCTTTTTCTCTTGATGAGTCTGGCTAATGGTTTATCAATTTTGTTCATCTTCTCAAAGAACCAGCTATTAGTTTTATTGATCTTTGCTATTGTCTGCTTCATTTTTTTTTCATTTATTTCAGATCTGATATTTATGATTTCTTTCCTTCTGCTAGCTTTGGGGTTTTTTTGTTCTCCTTTCTCTAATTGCTTTAGGTGCAAGGTTAGGTTGTTTATTCGAGATGTTTCCTGTTTCATGACGTAGGTTTGTATTGCTATAAACTTCCCTCTTAGAACTGCTTTTGCTGCATCCCATATGTTTTGGGTCGTCGTGTCTCCATTGTCATTTATTCCTAGCTATTTTTTGATTTCCCCTTTGATTTCTTCAGTGATCACTTCGTTATTAAGTAGTGTATTGTGTAGCCTCCATGTGTTTGTATTTTTTACAGATCTTTCCCTGTAATTGATATCTAGTCTCATAGCATTGTGGTCGGAAAAGATACTTGATACGATTTCAATTTTCTTATATTTACCAAGGCTTGATTTGGGACCCAAGATATGATCTATCCTGGAGAATGTTCCATGAGCACTTGAGAAAAATGTGTATTCTGTTGTTTTTGGATGGAATGTCCTATAAATATCAGTTAAGTCCGTCTTGTTTAATGTGTCATTTAAAGCTTGTGTTTCCTTATTTATTTTAATTTTGATGATCTGTCCATTGGTGAAAGTGGGGTGTTAAAGTCTCCTACTATGTTTGTGTTACTGTCAATTTCCCCTTTTATGCCTGCTAGTATTTGCCTTATGTATTGAGGTGCTCCTATATTGGGTGCATAAATATTTACAATTGTTATGCCTTCCTCTTGCATCTATCCCTTGATCATTATATATTGTCCTTCTTTGTCTCTTGTAATAGTCTTTATTTTAAAGTCTATTTTGTCTGATATGAGCATTGCTACTCCAGCTTTCTTTTGATTTCCATTTGCATGGAATATCTTTTTCCATCCCCTCATTTTCAGTCTGTATGTGTCTCTAGGTCTGAAGTGGGTCTCTTGTAGACAGCATATATATGGGTCTTGTTTTTGTATCCATTCATCCAGTCTGTGTCTTTTGGTGGGAGCATTTAATCCATTTACATTCAAGGTAATTATCGATATGTATGTTCCTATTCCCATTTTCTTAAATGTTTTGGGTTTGTTATTGTAGGTGTTTTCCTTCTCTTGTGTTTCTTGCCTAGAGAAGTTCCTTTAGCATTTGTTGTAGACCTGGTTTGGTGGTGCTGAGCTCTCTCAGCTTTTTCTTGTCTGTAAAGCTTTTAATTTCTCCATCAAATCTGAATGATATCCTTGCTGGGTAGAGTAACCTTGGTTGTAGGTTTTTCTCCTTCATCACTTTAAGTATATACTGCCAATCCTTCTGGCTTGCAGAGTTTCTGCTGAAAGATCAGATGTTAACCTTTTGGGGATTCCCTTGTGTGTTATTTGTTGTTTTTCCTTTGCTGCTTTTAATATGGTTTCTTTGTATTTAATTTTTGATAATTTGATTAACATGTGTCTTGGCATGTTTCTCCCTGGATTTATCCTGTATGGGACTCTCTGTGCTTCCAGGACTTGATTAACTATTTCCTTTCCCATATTAGGGAAGGTTTCAACTATAATCTCTTCAAATATTTTCTCAGTCCCTTTCTTTTTCTCTTCTTCTTCTGGTACCCCAATAATTCGAACGTTGGTGCATTTATTGTTGTCCCAGGGGTCTCTGAGACTGTCCTCAGTTCTTTTCATTCTTTTTTCTTTATCCTGCTCTGCAGTAGTTATTTCCACCATTTTATTTTCCAGGTCACTTATCCGTTCTTCTGCCTCAGTTATTCTGCTATTGATCCCGTCTAGAGTATTTTTAATTTCATTTATTGTGTTTTTCATTATTGCTTGGTTCCTCTTTAGTTCTTCTACGTCCTTGTTAAATGTTTCTTGCATTTTGCCTATTCTATTTCCAAGATTTTGGATCATCTTTACTATCATTATTCTGAATTCTTTTTCCGGTAGACTACCTATTTCCTCTTCATTTGTTAGGTCTGGTGTGTTTTGACCCTGCTCCTTCATCTGCTGTGTGTTTTTCTGTCTTCGCATTTTGCTTATCTTACTGTGTTTGGGGTCTCCTTTTCACAGGCTGCAGGTTCGTAGTTTCCATTGTTTTTGGTATCTGTCCCAGGTGGCTAAGGTTGGTCCAGTGGGTTGTGTAGGCTTCATGGTGTAGGGGACTATTGCCTGTGGCCTGGTTGCTGAGGCTGGATCTTGTCTTTCTGGTAGGCACGTCCACGTCTGTGGTGTGTTTTGGGGTGTCTGTGGCCTTATTATCATTTTAGGCAGCCTCTCTGCTAATGGATTGGACTGTGTTCCTGTCTTGCTAGTTGTTTGGCATAGGGTCTCCAGCACTGTAGCTTGCTGGTCGTTGAGTGAAGCTGGGTCTTGATTTTGAGACGGAGATCTCTGAGAGATTTTCACCTTTTGGTATTCCATGGAGCTGGGAAGTCTCTTGTTGACCAGTGTCCTGAAGTTGGCTCTCCCACCTCAGAGGCACAGCCCTGATGCCTGGCTGGAACACCAAGAGCCTTTCATCCACATCACTCAGAATAAAAGGGAGTAAAAATAGAAAGAAAGAAAGAAATAGGTTAAAATAAAATAAAATAAAGCTATTATAATAAAAAATAAGAAAAAAATTATTAAGAAAAAATTTATTAAGAAAAAAAAATTTTAAATAAAAAATATGAATAAACTTATTAAGAATTTTTTTTTAATTTTTAAAAATAGAATATAAGGAAAAAATTATTAAGAAAAAAAAATGTTTAAGTAAAAAAAAAAACAGACAGCCCGAACCCTAGGACAATTGTTGAAAGCAAAGCTATACAGACAAAATCTCACCCAGAAGCATACACATATACACTCACAAAAAAACGAAAAGGGGAAAAATTAATATATCCTGCTCCCAAAGTCCACCTCCTGAATTTGGGATGATTCGTTGTCTATTCAGGTATTCAACAGATGCAGGTACATCAAGTTGTTTTTGGAGTTTTAATCCTCTGCTTCTGAGGGCTGCTGGGAGAAATTTCCCTTTCTCTTCTTTGTTCCTACAGCTCTCGGGCTTCAGCTTTGGATTTGGACCCGCCTCTGCCTGTAGGTCGCCTGAGGGCGTCTTTTCCCTGCCCAGGCAGAACGGGGTTAAAGGAGCAGCTGCTTCGGGGGCTCTGGCTCGCTCAGGTGGGGGGGAGGGAAGGGTACAGATGCGGGGCGAGCCTGCGGTGGCAGAGTCCGGCGTGACGTTGCACCAGCCCAAGGCGCACCATGCGTTCTCCCGGGGAAATTGTCCTCGGATCACGGGAGTCTGACCGTGGCGGGCTGCACTGGCTCCTGGGAGGGGCGCTGTGGAGAGTGACCTGTTCTTGCACACAGGCTTCTTGGTGGCAGCAGCAGCCAACTTAGCATCTCATGCCCGTCTCTGGGGTCCACGCTGATAGCCGTGGCTCACGCCCATCTCTGGAGTTCATTTAGGCGGCACTCTGAATCCCCTCTCCTTGCGTGCCGTGAAATGTAGAGGCAAGAAAAAGTCTCTTGCCTCTTCGCCAGGTCCAGACTTTTTCCTAGACTCCCTCCCGCCTAGCTGTGGTGAGCTAACCCCTTTAGGCTGTGTTCACGTCGCCAACCCCAGTCCTCTCCCTGCATTCCGACCAAAACCCAAGTCTCAGCTCCCAGCCCCCACCCCCCCAGCGGGTAAGCAGACAAGCCTCTCGGGCTGGTGAGTGCTCCTTGGCACCGATCCTCCGTGCGGGAATCTCTCCGCTTTGCCCTCTGCACCCCTTGTGGCTGCGTTCTCCTCCACGGCTCCGAATCTTCCCCCCTCTGCCACCCACAGTCTCCGCCTGCGAAGGGGCTTCCTAGTGTGTGGAAACCATTCCTCCTTCACAGCTCCCTCCCACTGGTGCAGGTCCCGTCCCTATTCTTTTGTCTCTGTTATTTCTTTTTTCTTTTGCCCTACCCAAGTACTTGGGGAGTTTCTTGCCTTTTGGGAGGTCTGACATCTTCTGCCAGCATTCGGTGGTGTTCTGTAGGAGTAGTTCCACGTGCAGATGTATTTCTAATGTATCTTTGGGAAGGAAGGTGATCTCCTCGTCTTACTCTTCTGCCATCTTGCCCACACCCCCAAAACAATAAGATTTTTAGAAGAAAACATTGGAGAAGAATTTGAGACATTTAATTAGACAAATATTTTTATATACAATATCAAAATCAGAGTCCATAAATGAAGAAAAATAATTATATTGAATTTCACCAAAATTAAAAAAAAAATGTGCTTGTAATTATATCATCAAAAAAGTGAAAAGATAAACAACAGAGCAAGAGAAAATAATTGCAAATCATATATTTGACAAGTAACTTGTATTGGAAGTATATAAGAAACTCGTCTCAACAATAAAAAGATAAAAATACCTACTCTAAAACAGCAAAGTATTTTAATATACACTTATCCAACATAGATACACAAATGGTAAATAAGTGCATGAAAAGATCATCAATATCATTTGTCATTATAGAAATGTAAATCTAAGCCACAACATGATACTGTGTCACTCGCATATCCTAGAATGACTTTATTAAATAAGAAAGACAAAAAAAATTTGGTGATGATGTAAATAAATTAAAACCCTCATCAGTTGCTGGAGGGAATGTAAAATGTTATAGCCACCATAAAGAATATTTTAAAGTTATTTTTAAAAGCTTAACATAAAAATATCATGCAACCCAGAATTCCACCCATAAGTATCTATTCAAAAGAAATGAAAATATATGTCAACATGAAGGCCTGCACCTGAATATTTGATACAGATTTATTTGCAATAGCCCAAATCTAGAAGCAAGCTATCTCTTCATCGACCAGTGAATGGGGAGACAAAATATATATCCATAGAATGGAATATAATTTATCAAAAAAATGTTTACATATAATTGACAAGTTTATTATGAAGAAACTTCAGTAGCTTTTAAAAAGACTGTGTTGGTTTTACAAGACTGAAAGATGACAATCCACAAATCCATTAAAGGACAAATATAAACAAGGACAAGTAAAATATTAAATACCATCTAAATTAAAAGACCTTAATTCAAAGTAATTATAATTTTTGTGTCTTGTTAGAGGCAGTTGTATAGTTACCCTTCATGAAATTCACCTCACCAACTCATGAAGACTACAAAGCCTCACTACAAACTCATTTATATAATTTACAGGAGTCAATGAGTTTTTTGCACTTAAGCATGCACTACCACAGAAAGCAGAAAATCTTATTTACAGGGATTTTTTTGTTTCTCTAAAATGTATCTTGTTCATCTTTAAAGTGCAAGCTACAAATATGCTGTATCCTAAAGTAAAAAGGTTGTAAAGGAAGTGTGAGACAGCTATACAATACTGTCAAGAGTGCCTCTTAAATAATATTTGATGGTTGAAGCAAAAACTATGACATCATCTGATGTCATATTCAATGCACGTAGAGAAAATAAAGACGAGTGTGCTGATATCTAACAAATGTAGTTGTAAAAGAACCTAGATGGAAATAAAGGGGTTCAATAATTAATTTGAAGTTATTTAATGTCAATGTCGGTATGTATTTATATTACAATATTCACAACAACCACTAACAACTGTACAAAAGTATTCTCAAAAACATTATAAGTGAAGCAAGATAGAATCCTAAAAAAATGTTAAGTAAACATACAGGAAGACCAAAAAAGAGTAACAGAGGGACAAAAAACACAGGGAAAAATACAATGCTAATAATAAAAGGGCAGAATTAAGCCCTAATATATCAATAATTACTTTAAATATAATAATCTAAATGGTCTAATGGTCTAAATACATCAATTAAAGACAGATATTGGCAGAATAAATTTTAAAAGATGATTATCTATATGTGGTATATAGGAAACTCACTTCAAACCCCATGGCATGCACAACTTAAAGAAACATGATAGATAAATGCTAACATTAATAAAAAATTAGTAAGTGTAACCACTGTAATGTTAAAGTAAATTTAAAAGAAAATAAATTTACTGAGGACAAAGGTGGACATTACATGATAATAATAGAATCTATTCACCAAGGATGTGTAACAATCTTAAAAGTATATGTATAAAGCAACAGAAGTTTAAAATATGTTAAACAAAAGTGATAAATCTGAAAAAAAATATACAGAGCCACATTTAGAGTTGGAGAAAATCAACCCACTATTGACAATTGATAGTACTATACAGAATATTACAAAGATATAGAAGAAACAAACACAAACAACCAAGATGATCTAATAAATATTTTAAAACACTTTACTTAGTAACTGTAGAATACACATCCTTTTCAAGTGCTTATGAAAAAATCACCAAGATAGATATCCTGAGCCATGAAACAAACATAAAAATTAAAAGAATTGAAATCATACAGAGTTTGTTCTCCAAACATCATAGAATCTAACTACACATTAATAACAAAGACACCAGTCAAATTTACACACACTCGGTGTTACATAATCCAAGGTCAAAATGGAAGTTTCAAAGGTAATTATAAAAATGCATAGACCTTAAGGTCAATAAAAATGTAAAGTTACAAGATTTGTGGGATGCACTTAAAACAGTATTGAGCAGAAAATTTAAATCAAGAAATGTTTATATTAGAAGAGGACAAAGATCTCAAATCCATAATTTGAGTTCCACCACAAGAAATTAGAAAATGAAGGGCAAAATAAACCTAAAACAAGAAAAAATATATATATATATACACACACATATGCCAAAATCAATAAAATTTAAACATAGAAACATTAGGAAAAATACACAAAACCGATTCTTTGAGAAATAAATGAGTAAAACTAATAAACCTCAAGCAAGACAGGGAAAAAAAGAGAGAATACACAAATCACCCATCACCAGTATCATGAAAAATATACAGGGGATAGCAGTACACGTATTGTAGCTATTAAGATGCTAATTATGGAATTCTACAGAGGCCTTTACACATAAATTTGACAAATTAAAAAATTGGACCAACTCCTAGAAGACCACAAAGTGCCAAACCTCAAATAAGTTAAAACACATAACCTATTTTTTCTACAGCCACTTAAAAATGGATTTGTAGTTAAATTTCTCCTGAAAAGAAATACCTAAGCACAGATGGTTCACTGGGGAACATTATCAAACATTTAAAGAAGGATTTATTTTATAATTTTACAAATTTATGCCATAAAATAAAACACTTTCCAACTTGTTTTATAAGGTCAGTATTATTCTGACACAACAACCAGACAAGACTGTACAAAGAAGAAACTACAGACCATTATCACTCATGAACTTAGATGCATAAAGATTGAAAATAAATCACAAAATTTATTAGTCTGTTCAGGCTGCTTTAAAAAAATATCATACACTGGGTGGCATATAAACAGCAGAATTTTATTGCTCATAGTTCTGGTGGCTTGAAGTCTAAGATCAGGGTGCCAGCATGGTTTTATTACTGGTGAAGCCTTTCATCCAGGTTAGTAGACTGCCAACTTCTCATTGTCTCCTCACAGGGTGGAAGGAATGAGGGATCTCTCTGGATCCACATTTATAAGTGGCCCCTTATAACCTAAGGGTCCACTTTCTAATACAAGCCCTTTAGGGGTTAGGATTTTAACATATGAATACTGGGGGGATGCAAACATTCAGAGCACAAATACCCCCCAAAGGTCTCACCTCTTAAGAGGTGATTGGAATTTCAGCATATAAATTTTGAAGGGAAGCAAACATTCAGACCACAGCAAAAATGGAATCCATCAATGTATAAAAATAATTATAAACTACAGACAAATGAGATTTATTCCAAGTATGCAAAGTTGATTAAAATATCAATGTAATTCACCATATCAACAAACTAAAGAAGAAGTATTATATGAGCATATGAATTGACACACTAAAAACATTTGACAAAATTCAACACTGTTTCATGATAAAAATATCCAGCAAACTAATAGAAAGAAGTTTCCTCAATGCAATGATGGCAAAGTAGAAAAACCCTATAGCTAACAATCATACTTAATGGTGAAAGACAATATTTCACCCTTAAGATTGTGCACAAGCAAAGATGTCCAATCTTACCAATGCTATTGAACATAGTATTGAATGTTCTAGCTCCTCTAATAAGGAAAGCAAAGACAGAAAATACACATAGTTTGGAAAGAAATAATTTTTTTTTCATTTGAAGATTATTATTATGTAAACAATCCCAAAGAAACTCCAAAAAATCTAGAATAAATGAGTGAGTTCAGCAAAGTTACTGGATACGAGCCCAATGCAAAAAAAAAAAAAAAGTAAATAAATTTCTATATGCGTATATTAAGAACACAATACCATTTACAATTTCTCCAAAGAAAGTGAAATATCTAGGTATAGACAATAAAACACCCATAGAATCTGTTACCGACAATTATAACATGATGATGAAAGAAATAAAAGACCTATATAAATGGAGAGACATACAATGAAAATTGGTCAGAAGACTCCACATGGAAATGATGTAAATTCTCCCTAAATTTATCTATAGTTTTAATGAAATTCCTATTAAATTCCAGTAACATTTTCTGTAGTTATAGACAAGGTTATTCTAAAGTTTATACAGATAAGCATAAGTTCTAGAATAGCTAAAAACAATCTTGTAAAAGAGAAATAAAACAGGAGAAATCACTACTCAATATTGATAGTTATTATATATTAGCAGCAATCAAGTCACCATGGTATTGGAGGGACAGACAAATAGGTTAATGGAACAGAAGCGAAAGTCTAGAAAGAAACCGGTATGAATATGCCAAACTGATTTTTTTTTAACAAAAGCAATTCAATGGGTGAAGGATAGACATTAATAAATGGTGCTGAAGAAATTGGATGTAATAGCCAAATCACAAACCTTATTAAACATTGCATTCAATATATATGATGGATTTCAATGTAAAAGGTAAAATTATAAATACCTTAGGAGAGAACATAGTAGAAAAATTTAGAATCTTGGTTGGGTGAAGAGATCTTAGATATTACAAAAACCACAAATCATAAAAGAAAAAAATGGTACTGTGGACCTCATGAAAATTAAAAGTTTTTTTCCTTGAAAGACCCTTTTAAGGAAATGAAGAAGGCAAAATTTGGACTGTGAGAAAAGTGGGAGAAAAGCCTATCCATTAAAGACTAGTGTTTACAACATATAAAGAACCCTCAAAGTCAACCAAAAAAGCAACCCAATTAGACAAAAGAAATAAAGACATTACATTAAAGAGGAAAAACGGCTGGCAAGTAATTGCAAGAAAATATGCCCCACATCACTAGCTATAAAAATTACTAAAATTAAAAAAAAAAATAGTGACAATACCAAATGCTACCAAACATATATATAAATAAGATCACTCATACATTGCTTGTGGGAATGGAAAATGTTACAAATGGTATATAATAAAGGTAATGGATTAATCACTTATGAAGCTAGTATGAAGTTTAAAAAACAAAGTAGTAAAAATAACTATAATTACAATAATTAGTTAAGGAATACATAAGATAACATGATATAAATGTTATATCAAAAACATAAAATGAGAAGATAGTAATAATGTTGGGGTTTACAATTGGATCAAACTCAAAATAGACTGTTATAAATAAAAGTTGTTATATGTAAACCTTATGGTAACTGCAGAGCAAAAACTTATAATAAATACACAAAAGACATAGAGAAAACAATATATCACTTAAAATGTCATCATAACACAAATGAAAAGAGCAAGAGAAGAAGGAAGGACTAAAGGGGAAGTACAAAAACAATCAGAAAACAATTAACAAAATGACAATAAGCACATAATCTATCAATGATTATAAATGTAATTGGACTCAATTCTCCATTCAAAACATGGAGTAGCTGGATGAATTTTCTTAAAAAGACCCATCTATATGATGAGTACAAGAGACTTGCTTTATTTTTTTTATTTTTTTATTTTGAAAATTATCATTTATTATAATTATATCTTGTTTATTTTAACTGCACACATAATTATCATTGAGTTATACAGTTGACATTTTTTTTAAGATTTATTCTCACATTTACCAGTTCATTTTTGCTCCATTTCTCCTTGAGTCACAGGCATCTCTTCTGAGATCACTTTCCTTCTGCCTAAAGAATATCCTTTGAAATTTCCTTTAATAATGGCAACCTCTGTGTAGGTCTTTGAGAGTAAAGATATCTATGTTGAAACTTTTTTTTTTCAGTATCCTGGCTTCCATTGTTGTTCTTTAAACATGAGCTATCAGTCTTACTATCACCCTTGAAGAATATTTTTCCCTTAAACTGCTTTGGAGACTTTCTCTTTGAGTTTTTTCATTATTCAGATTCACCATGTGATGCTTAAATGTAGATTTTTTTTCTATTTATCTGATATTGCATTCATTGGACTTCTTGTATCTGTGTCTCTGTCCTTCAATTCTGGAAAATTCTCACCCATTATCTCGTCAATATTGTCTCTGACATATTATTGCTACTTTCTTTTTACTACAGTTAGGCTTTCTTACTTTATTTACCATGTTGACAAACTTCTTTTAAATATTTCTGGTCACTGCCACTACATGTTGTATAATAATAATTTTGCTCCCCTATTTTCCAGGTTCTTTGTCATATTATAGGCTACATTTAGTTACCTTGTAAACCAATATAATCAGTATTTTTTTAGATTGCTCCATATTTAATTTATTCAATTTCGATTTCATTTTTATCCCAAATAAGCTAGATCAGTGTTTATAGTGTCTATTTCTTGCAGAGGATTTTTTTTTTCTGTTTTTATTATTACTTTTTTTAAATAAAATTTAAGTATAGTTAATTTACAATGTTGTGTTAGTTTCAGTTGTAAAGCAAATTGATTCAGTTTTGTATATAAACATACAGACACATATAAATATACATTCTTATTCAGATTCTTTTCCCATTATGTGTTATTACAAGATATTGAATATAGTTTCATGTGCTATACAGGAGGTCCTTGTTGTTTATTTTATATATAGTAGTGTATATATGTTAATTCCAAATTCCTAATTTATCTCTCCCCCTTCTCACTCTAGTCCCTTTGGTAACAATAGTATGTTTTCTATGTCTGTGAGTCTATTTTCATTTTGTAAATAATAAATGAAAATCAATAAGGCAACACAGGCCTTAAATGACATATTAGATCAGATAAAGTTAATATTTATAGAGCATTCCATCCGAAAACAGCAGAATACCCATTCTTTTCGAGTGCAGGTGGAACATTTTCCAGGATAGATCATATGCTGGGTTACAAAGCAAGTCTCAATAAATATAAGAAAACTGAAATCAAATCAAGCATCTTTTCTGACCACAGCACTATAAGGATAAAAGTCAACTACAGGAAAAAACTGCAAGAATACAAACATGTGGAGGTTCAACAATATGCCAGTAAACAACCAATGTATCACTGAAAAAAATCACAGAGGAAATCAAATAATATTTAGAGACAAGTGAAAATGAAAACATGATGGTCCAAAACCAATGGGATGCAGCAAAAGAAGTTATAATAGGAAAGACTATAGTGATACAAGCTTCCTTAAGAAGACAGGAAAAATCTCAAACAACCTAGCCTTTCACCTAAAGGAACTAGAGAAAGAAGAACAAACAAAACATAAAGTTAGCAGAAGGAAAGAAACCTTAAAGATCAAAGCAGAGATAAATGAAATAGAGATTAACAAAACAATAGAAAAGATCAAAAAAACTAAAACTGGTTCTTTGAAAAGATAAATAAAGTTGATAAACATTTAGCCAGACTCATCAGGAGAAAAAAGGAGAAAGCCAAAATCAATAACATCAGAAATGAAAAAAGAGACGTTACAATGAACACTACAAAAATACAAACGCTCAAAGGAGACTACTACAAGCAAATATATGCCAATAAAATGAACAACCTAGAAGAAATGGACAAATACTTAGAAAGGTACAATCTCCCAAGACTGAACCAGGAAGAAATAGAAAACATGAGCAGGACAATTACCAGTACTGAAATTGAATTTTTTATTTAAAAACTCCCAACAAACAAAAGACCAGGGCAAGATGGCTTTACAGTGTATTCCACCAGACATTTAAAGAAGAGTTAACACTTATCCTTCTGAAACTGCTTCAAAAAATTGCAGAGGAAA
Source organism: Balaenoptera acutorostrata (assembly GCF_949987535.1). NCBI lineage: Eukaryota > Metazoa > Chordata > Mammalia > Artiodactyla > Balaenopteridae > Balaenoptera > Balaenoptera acutorostrata. Next base: position 70,149,420 of record NC_080085.1, read on the forward strand.
TAACACTTTTGAATTCATTCTATGAGTTCACCATCACCCCAATACCAAAACCAGATGAAGATACCACAAAAATACAAAATTACAGGCCAATATTACTGAGGAACATAGATGCAAAAATCCTCAACAAAATACTAGCAAACTGAATTCAACAATACATTAAAAGGATCATACACCATGATCAGGTACGATTTATCCCAGGGATGCAAGGATTTTTCAATATCTGCAAATTAATCAATGTGATGCATCACATTAACAAATTGAAAATAAAAAAAATATATATAATCATATAAATAGATGCAGAAACAAGTTCTGATAAAATTCAACACCCATTTATGATAAAAACTCTACAGAAAATGGGCATAGAGGGAACATACCTCAACATAATAAAGGTCATACATGATAAACCCACAGTTAATATCATCCTCTATGTTGAAAAGCTGAAAGTGTTTTCTCTAAGATCAGGAACAAGACAAGGATACCCACTCTCTCCACTTTTGTTCAACATAGTTTTGGAAGTCATAGCCATTGGCAATAAGAGAAGAAAAAGAAATAAAAGGAATCCAAATTGGAAAAGAAGAAGGAAAACTGTCACTGTTTGCAGTTGACATGATACTATACATAGAAAATCCTAAAGATGCCACCAGAAAATTATTAGAGCCAATCAATGAATTCACTAATGTCACAGGATACAAAATTAATACACAGAAGTCTCTTGCCTTCTTATACACTAACAACAAAAGATCAGAAAGAAAAATTAAGGAAACACCCCATTTACCATTGCAACTAAAAGAATATAATACCTAGGAATAAACCTACCTAAAGAGGCAAACGACGTGTATTCTGAAAACTATAAGACAATGATGAAACAAATTGAAGATGACACAAACAGATGGAAAGATATAACATGTTCTTGGACTGGAAGAATTAATATTGTTAAGATATATATATTACCCAAGATAATCTACAGATTCAATGCAATCCCTGTCAAATTACTTATGACATTTTTCTACAGAACCAGAACAAAACAATTTAAAATTTGTATGGAAATGCAAAATAACCCAAAAAGCCAAAATAATCTTGAGAAGAATGTGGCTGGAGGAATCATGCTCCCTGAATTCAGACTCTAGTACAAAATTGTAATAATCAAAACAGTATGGTATTGGCACAAATACAGACATATAGATTAACAGAACAGGATAGAAGGCCCAGAAATAAACCCACATACTTATGGTCAATTAATCTACCACATAAGAGGAAAGAATATACAATGGAGAAAAGACATTCTCTTCAATAAGTGGTGCTGGGAAATCTGGACTGCTACAGGTAAAAGAATGAAATTATAATATTCTCTAACACCATGTAGCAAAATAAACTCAAAATGGATTAAAGACCTAAATGTATAACCAGATACTATAAAACTCTTAGAGGAAAACATAGGCAGAACACGCTTTGACATATACTGCAGCAATATTTTTTTGATCATTCTCCTACAGTAATGGAAATAAAAACAAAAATAAACCAATGGGACCTAGTTAAACTTAACATTTTGCACAGCAAATGAATCCATAAACAAAATAAAAAGGCAACCCACAGAATGGGAGAAAATATTTGCAAATGATATGACTGAGAAGAGGTTAATATCCAATATAAATATGCAAGAGACTTGCTCTAGATGTAAGGACCCAGAAAGACTGAATGTGAAGAAATGGAAAAAGATATTCCATGAAAATGGAAACCAAAAGAAAGCTGGAGTACTTATAGCATACAAAGCAGACTTTAAAACAGACTATAATAAGAGAAAATGGTTTGTTACATAATGCTAGTGTCATAAATCCAACAAGGAAACACAAAAATTGTAAATATTTAATTACCCAACATAGGACTCTCTAAATATATACAGAAAATATTAACAGACCTGAAAATAGAAACATAGAGCAATATAATAATATTAGAAAGTTTTAATACTACACATATATAAATGGATAAATGATCCAAACAGAAAATCAGTAAGAAAATATTGGCCTTAAAAGACGGTTTGAACAGTAGGACTTATATATTTATTTAAAAAGTCCTTCCAAAAACACCAGATACACATTTTTCTTAAGTGGACATGGAGCATTTTCCAAGATCAATTATATGTTGGGACACAAAGCAAGTCAATACATTTAAGAGAATTAAAATAATATCAAGCATCTTTTCCAACCACAGTGGTATGAAACTAGAAATTACTTAAAATATATTGGAAAATTTATAAATATGTGCAGATTAAACAACATGCTACTAAACAACTGATGGGTCAATGAAGTAAAAGAGACATTATAAAATACTTTGAGACAAATTAAAATGAAAATGTAACATTGCAAACTTATGGGAAGAAGCAAAAGCATTTTTAAAATTGAAATTCATAGAAATAAATGACTAACTCAAGAAACAGAAAGGTCTGAAAAAACCTGTTACACACTAAGGAATTAGAAAAGAAGATCAAACAAAATCCAGAGACTAAAAACAATAGAAATGAACATGGAATTAAATGCTGGTTCTGTGAAAATAGGAAGCTGATAAACTTTTAGCTAGACTCAGCAAGAAAAATGTTAGAGGATTCAAATACAAAGTATAAAAAATGAAGGAGGGGGAGACTTTCAAGATGGTGGAGGAGTAAGATGTGGAGATCACCTTCCTCCCCACAAATACATCAGAAATATATCTACATGTGGAACAACTCCTGCAGAACACCTACTGAATGCTGGAAGAAGACCTTAGACTTCCCAAAATGCAAGATACTCCTCACATACCTGGGTACAACAAAAGAAAAAAGATAAAAAAGAGACAAAAGAATAGGGATGGGACCTGCACCAGTGGGAGGGAGCTGTGAAGGAGGAAAGGTTTCCACACACTAGGAAGGCCCTTCAAGGGCGGAGACTGCGGGTGGCAGAGGGGGAAGCTTCAAGCCACGGAGGACAGAGCAGCAACAGGGGTGTGGAGGGCAAAGTGGAGAGATTCCCGCACAGAGGATCTGTGACGACCAGCACTCACCAGCCTGAGAGGCTTGTCTGCTCACCCGCAGGGTTGGGTGGGGGCTGGGAGCCAAGGCTTGGGCTTCCGAGATCAGATCCCAGGGAGAAGACTGGGGTTGGCTGTGTGAACACAGCCTGAAGGGGGCTAGTGCACCGCAGCTAGCTGGGAGGGAGTCCAGGAAAATGTCTGGAGCTGGCGAAGAGGCAAGAGACTTATTCTTGCCACTTTGTTTCACCGTGCGTGAGGAGAGGGGATTAAGATCACCGCTTAAAGGAGCTCCAGAGACAGGCGCAAGCAGCGGCTATCAGCACGGACCCCAGAGACAGGCATGAGATGCTAAGGCTGCTGCTTCAACCAACAAGAAGCCTGTGTGCAAACACAGTTCCCTAGCCACTCCTCCCCTCCCAGGAGCCTGTGCAGCCCGCCACTGCCAGGGTCCCGTGATCGAGGGACAACTTCCCCTTAGAACACACGGCACGCCTCAGGCTGGTGCAACAACACGCCGGGCTCTGCCTCAGCAGGAGTGCCCCGCATCTGTACTCCTCCCTTCCTCCGGCCTGAGTGAGCCAGAGACCCCGAATCAGCTGCTCCTTTAACTCCGTCCTGTCTGAGCGAAGAACACACGCCTTCAGGTGACCTACATGCAAAGGCGGGTCCAAATCCAAAGCTGAAATCCGGGAGCTGTACAAACAAAGAAGAGAAAGGGAAGTCTCTCCCAGCAGCCTCAGGAACAGTGGATTAAATCTCCACAATCAACTTGATTTACCCTGCATCTGTGGAATATATGAACAGACAATGAATCATCCCAAATTGAGGAGGTGGACTTTGGGAGCAACGATATATATATATTATTTTCCCTTTTTCTCTTTTTGTGAGTGTGTATGTGTATGCTTCTGTGTGGGATTTTGTCTGTATAGCTTTGCTTTTACCATATTTCCTAGGGTTCTGTCTGTCCGGTTTTTTTTTTCTTTTTAATTTTCTTTTATTATGTAAAATTTTTTTTCTTAATAATTATTTTTTGTTTTAATAACTTTATTTTATTTTATTTTATTTCATTTTATCTCCTTCTTTCTTTTTTTTTCCTACCTTTTATTCTGGGCCATGTGGAGGACAGGCTCTTAGTGCTCCAGACAGGCGTCAGGGCTGTGCCACTGAGGTGGGAGAGCCAAGTTCAGAACACTGGTCCACAACAGACCTCCCAGCTCCATGTAATATCAAATGGCAAAAATCCCCAAGAGATGTCCATCTCAATGCCAAGACCCAGCTCCACTCAACAACCAGCAAGCTACAGTCCAGGACACCATATGCCAAACAACTAGCAAGACAGGAACACAACCCCATCCATTAGCACAGAGGCTGCCTAAAATCATAATAAGGCCACTGACACCCCGAAACACACCACCAGACGTGGACCTGCCTACCAGAAAGACAAGATTCAGCCTCATCAATGAGAACACGGGCACTAGTCCCCTCCACCAGGAAGCCTACACAACACACTGAACCAACATTAGCCACTGGGGACAGACACCAAAAACAATGGGAACTAAGGACCTGCAGCTGCGAAAAGGAGACCCCAAACACAGTAAGATAAGCAAAATGAGAAGACAGAAAAACACACAGCAGATGAAGGAGCAAGGCAAAAACACACCAGACCTAACAAATGAAGAGGAAACAGGCAGTCTACCTGAAAAATAATTCAGAATAATGATAGTAAAGATGATCCAAAATCTTGGGACTAGAATGGAGAAAATACAAGAAACGATTAACAAGGACCTACAAGAACCAAAGAGCAAACAAACAGTGATGAACAACACAATAAATGAAATTAAAAATTCTCTAGAAGGGATCAATAGCAGAATAACTGAGGCAGAAGAACGGATAAGTGACCTGTAAGATAAAACAGTGGAAATAAGTACTGCAGAGCAGAGTAAAAAAAAAAAAAAAAATGAAAAGAATTGAAGACAGTCTCAGAGACCTCTGAGACAACATTAAACACACCAACATTCGATTTATAGGGGTCCCAGAAGAAGAAGAGGAAAAGAAAGGGACTGAGAAAATATTTGAAGAGATTATAGTTGAAAACTTCCCTAATATGGGAAAGGAAATATTTAATCAAGTCCATGAAGCACAGAGAGTCCCATACAGGATAAATACAAGGAGAAACATGCCAAGACATATTAATCAAACTATCAAAAATTAAATACAAAGAACAAATATTAAAAGCAACAAGGGAAAAACAACACATAACACATAAAGGAATTCCCATAAGTTTAACAGCTGATCTTTCAGCAGAAACCCTGCAAGCCAGAAGAGAGTGGGAGGACATATTTAAAGTGATGAAGGAGAAAAACCGACAACCAAGATTACTCTACCCAGCAAGGATCTCATTCAGATTTGACAGAGAAATTAAAACCTTTACAGACAAGCAAAAGCTAAGTGAATTCAGCACCACCAAACCAGCTTTACAACAAATGCCAAAGGAACTTCTCTAGGCAGGAAATACAAAAGAAGGAAAAGACGTACAATAATAAACTGAAAACAATTATGTAAATGGTAATAGGAACATACATATCAATAATTACCTTAAATGTAAGTGGATTAAATGCTCAAACCAAAAGACATAGATTGGCTGAATGGTACAAAAACAAGATCTGTATATATGCTGTCTACAAGAGACCCACTTCAGACATAGGGACACATACAGACTGAAAGTGAGGGGATGGAAAAAGTTATTCCATGCAAATGGAAACCAAAAGAAAGTTGGAGTAGCAATTCTCATAACAGAGAGAATAGACTTTAAAACAAAGACTATTACAAGAGACAAAGAAGGACACTACATAATGATCAAGGGATCAATCCAAGAAGAAGATATAACAATTGTAAATATTTATGCACCCAACATAGGAGCACTTCAATACATAAGGCAAATACTAACAGCCATAAAAGGGGAAATCGACAGTAACACAAACATAGTAGGGGACCTTAACACCCCACGTTCACAAATGGACAGATCATCAACAATGAAAATAAATAAGGAAACAGAAGCTTTAAATGATACATTAAACAAGATGGACTTAATTGGTATTTATAGGACATTCCATCCAAAAACAACAGAATACACTTTCTTCTCAAGTACTCATGGAACATTCTCCAGGATAGATCATATCTTGGGTCCCAAATCAAGCCTTGGTAAATTTAAGAAAATTGAAATCATATCGAGTATCTTTTCCGACCACAACACTATGAGACTTGATATCAATTACTGGAAAAAAGGCTGTAAAAAATGCAAACACATGGAGGCTAAACAATACACTAATTAATAACCAAGAGATCACTGAAGAAATCAAAAAACACCTAGAAACAAATGACAATGGAAACACGACGACCCAATACTTATGGGATGCAGCAAAAGGAGTTCTAAGAGGGAAGTTTGTAGCAATACAATCCTACTTCAAGACAGAAGAAACGTCTCAAATAAACAATCTAACCTTACACCTAAAGCACTTAGAGAAAGAAGAACAAAAAAACCCCAGTGTTAGCAGAAGGAAAGAAACCATAAACATCAGATCAGAAATAAATGAAAATGAAATGAAGGAAACGACAGCAAATGTCAATTACACTAAGCTGGTTCTTTGAGAAGAAAAACAAAATTGATTAACCCTTAGCCAGACTCATCAACAAAAAAGGGAGAAGACTCAAATCAACAGATTTAGAAATGAAAAAGGAAAAGTAACAACTGACACTGCAGAAATGCAAAGGATCATGAGAGATTACTACAAGGAACTATATGCCAAAAAATTGACCGCCTGGAAGAAATGGAGAAATTCTTAGAAAAGCACAACCTTCAGCAACTGAGCCAGGAAGAAATAGAAAATATAAACAGACAAATCACAAGCTCTGATTTTAAGACTGTGATTAAAAATATTCCAACAAAAAAAAAAGCCTAGGTCCAGATGGATTCACATGCGAATTCTATCAAACATTTAGAGAAGAAGTAACATCTATCTTTCTCAAACTCTTCCAAAATATAGGAGAGGAAGGAACACTCCCAAACTCATTCTACAAGGCCACCATCAGCCTGATACCAAAATCAGAGAAAGATGTCCCAAAAAAGAAAACTACAGACCAATGTCACTGATGAACCTAGATGCAAAAATTCTCAATGAAATACTAGCAAACAGAATCCAACAGCACATTAAAAGGATCATTCACCATGATCAAGTGGGGTTTATCCCAGGAATGCAAGGATTCTTCAATATATCCAAATTAATCAATGTGATAAACCATATTGACAAGTAGAAGGAGAAAAACCATATGATCATCTCAATAGATGGAGAAAAATCTTTGGACAAAATTCAACACCCATTTGTGATAAAAACCCTCCAGAAATTAAGTATAGGGGAACTTACCTCAACAAAATAAATGCCATATATGACAAACGCAAAGCCAATACCTTTCTCAGTGATGAAAACCTGAAGCCATTTCTTCTAAGATCAGGAACAAGAGAAGGTTGTCCACTCTCACCACTATTATTCAACATAATTTTGGAAGTTTTAGCCACAGCAATCAAAGAAGAAAAAGAAATAAAGGAATCCATATCAGAAAAGAAGAAGTAAAGCTGTCACTGTTGGCAGATACTATACAGAGAGAATCCTAAAGATGCTACCACGAAACTACTAGAGCTAATCAATGAATTTTGTAAAGTAGCAGGATACAAAATTAATGCACAGAAATCTCTTACATTCCTATACACTAATGATCAAATATCTGAATGAGAAATTAAGGGAACACTCCCATTTACCATTGCAACAGAAAGAATAAAATACCTAGGAATAAACCTACCTAAGGAGACAAAAGACCTGTATGCAGAAAACTATAAGACACTGATGAAAGAAATTAAAGATGATACAAACAGATGGAGAGATATACCATATTCTTGGACTGGAAGAATCAACATTGTGAAAATGACTATACTACCCAAAGCAATCTACAGATTCAATGCAATCCCTATCAAACTACCAATGGAATTTTTTCACAGAAGTAGAAGAAAAAAATTAACAGTTTCTATGGAAACACAAAAGACCCCACATAGCCAAAACCATCTTGAGAAAGAAAAAGGGACCTGGAGGAATCAGGCTCCCAGACTTCAGACTATACTATAAAGCTACAATAATGAAGACAGTATGGTACTGGCACAAAAGCAGAAATGCAGATCAATGGAACAGGATAGAAAGCCAGAGATAAACCCATGCACCTATGGTCAACTAATCTATGACAAAGGAGGCAAGGATATACAATGGAGAAAGGACAGCCTGTTTAATAAGTGGTGCTGGGAAAATTGGAAATCTACATATAAAAGAATGAAATTACTATACTCCCTAACACCATACACAAAAATAAACTCAAAATGGATTAAAGACCTAAATATAAGGCCAGGCACTATAAAACTCTTAGAGGAAAACATAGGCAGAACACTCTATGACATAAATCACAGCAAGATCCTTTTTGACACACCTCCTATAGAAATGGAAGTAAAAACAAAAATAAACAAATGGCACCTAATTAAACTTCAAAGCTTTTGCACAGCAAAGGAAACCATAAACAAGACGAAAATACAACCCTGAGTATGGGAGAAAATATTTGCAAATGAAGCAACTGACAAAGGATTAATCTCCAAAATTTACAAGCAGGTCATGGGGGTCAAAATCAACAAAACAATCAACCCAATCCAAAAATGGACAGAAGTCCTAAATAGACATTTATCCAAAGAAGATATACAGATTGTCAACAAACATATGAAAGGATGTACAACATCACTAATTATTACAGAAATGCAAATCAAACTACAATGAGGTATCACCTCACACCAGTCAGAATGGCCATCATCCAAAAATCTATAAGCAATAAAGGCTGGAGAGGGTGTGCAGAAATGGGAACCCTCTTGCACTTTTGGTGGGAATTTAAATTGATACAACCACTATGGAGAACAGTATGGAGGTTCCTTAAAAAACAAAAATAGACCTACCATGTGACCCAGCAATCCCACTACTGGGCACATACCCTGAGAAAACCATTATTCAAATAGAGTCATGTACCAAAATGTTCATTGCAGTCTATTTAAAATAGCTGAGAAATGGAAGCAAACTAAGTGTCCCTAGACAGATGAATGGATAAAGAAGATGTGGCACATATAAAAAATGCAAAATTATTCAGCCATAAAATGAAACGAAATGGAGTTTTTTTAGTGAGGTGGATGGACTTAGAGACTATCATACAGAGTGAAGTAAGTCAGAAAGAGAAAAATAAATACCGTATGCTAACACATATATATGGAATCTAAAAAAAAAAAAAAAATGTCCTGAGGAACCTAAGAGCAGGACAGGAATAAATACTCAGAGGTAGAGAATGGATTTGAGGACATGGGGAGCAGGAAGTTTAACCTGGGACGAAGTGAGAGAGTGGCATGGACTTATATATACTACGAAATCTATAATAGATAGCTAGTGGGAAGCAGCCGCATAGCACAGCAAGATCAGATCTGTGCTTTGTGACCACCTAGATGGGTGGGATAACGAGGGTGGGAGGGAGATACAGAAGGAAGGAGATATGGGTATGTATGAATATGTATAGCTGATTCATTTTGTTATAAAGCAGAAAATAACACACCATTGTAAAGCAATTATACTCCAATAAAGATTTTAAGAAAAATGAAGGAGGAGTTATTACAATTAATACCACAATTATACACAGGATCAAAGAGAGTACTCTGAACAATTATATACCAAAAAATAGATAACCTAGGAGAAATGAATAAATTCTTGAAATATGCAGTCTCCCAGGACTGAATCATGTTGGGGCATATAATTTGATCAGACTGATATTAGTAAGGAGATTGAATCATAATTAAATGCCTCTCAAAAACAGAAGACCATGACCAGATGGCTTCACTGGTGAATTCCACCAAACATTCAAGTAAGAATTAATATCAGTCCTTCTCAAACTCTTCTTAAAAATAAAAGAAGATGGGAACTCTTTCAAATTCATTTTGTAAGGATAGCATTATCCTGATACAAAAAACAGACAAGGATGTCAAGAAAAAATTACAGGCAATATCCCTCATAAACATCGATGCAAAAATCTTCAGCAAAATACCAGCAAACTGAATTCATCAATATATTGATGGATCATACACCATGTTTGAGATTTGTTCTAGGGATGCAAGGATGGTTCAACATCAACAGGTCAGGTAATGAGATCCACCACATTAACTAAATGAAGGATACATATCATATAATAATCTCAATAGATGGATAAAAAGCACTTGACCGAATTTAACATTCACTTATGATAAACATTCTCGAGAAAACTGGTGTAGAGGGAATGTACCTGAACACAATAAAGGTCATATATGGCAAGTGCACAGCTAACATCATACTCAACAGTGAAAAGCTGGAAGCTTTTCCTTTATCAGGAACTAAACAAAGAAATCCACTAACACCACTTTTATTCAACATTGTATTGGAGGTCTTAACTAGAACAATTACACAAGGAAAAGAAATGAAAGGATCCAAATTGGAAAGTAAGATGTAAAACTGTAACTATTGGCAATTGACACGATATTATATATAGAAAACTCTAAAGATTCCATCACTGCATCAAAAAAAAAGTGTTAGAAACTAAATAACATGCTACTAAAAAGTCAATGGGTCAATGATGGAATACAAGAGGAAATCAGAAAATTCCTCAACACAAATAAAAATGCAAATACAAGTTTCCAAAATTTATGGGATGCAGCAAAAGCAGTTCTAAAGGGGATGTTCGTAGTCATACAGGACTTCCTGAAAAACAAGAAAAATCTCAAATAAACAACCTAACCTACCACCTAAAAATTAGAAAAATAAGAATAAACAAAGCCAAAAGCCATCCTATGGAAGGAAATAATAAGATTAGAGAGGAAATATATAAAATAGAGATCAAGAAAACAACAGGAATGATCAATGAAACCAAGAGCTGTTTTTTTTTTTTTTTAAAGATAAACAAAATTGACAAACCTTCAGGCAGGCTAATCAAGAAAAAGAGAGAGGGCCCAAATAAAGAAAATAAGGAATGAAAGAGGAGAAATAACAACCGATATCACAGAGATACAAAAAATCGTAACAGAACACTGCTAACAGTTACATGCCAACAAATTGGACAACCGGAAGTAATGTACAAATTTCCAGAGGCATACAGCTTTCCAAGACTGATTCAAGAAAGAACAGACCATTTGAGCAGACAGATTACTAGAAGTGAAATAGAATCTGTAACAACAACAACAACAACAATAATAACTACAAAAAAACACTCTGCAAACAAAAGTCCAGGACTGGATGTCTTCATTAGGAAATACTACCAAATATACAAAGAAGAACTTATACCTATCCTTCTCAAAGTATTCCAAAATATTGAAGAGGAAGGAACATTCCTAAATTCATGATGTGAGACAATCATCATCCTGATACCAAAACCAGAAAAAGACACTACAAAAAAAATAATATTACAAGCCAATATATTTGATGAATGTAGATGCAAAAATCCTCAGCAAAATGTTAGCAAACTGAATCTAGGAATAACTAAAAAGGGTCATACACCATGATCAACTTTCTTTCATTCCAGGGTTACAAGGATGGTCCAACATAAGCAAATTATTCAATATGATAGACCACATAAACAAAGGAAAGACAAAAACCACATGATCATCTCAATAGACACAGAAAAATAATTTGACAAAATTCAACATCCATTTACAATAAAAAAAATCTTTCACCAAAGTGGGCAAAGAAGGAACATATCTTAACAAAATAAAAGCCATTAACGACAAACCCACAGCCAACATAACACTCAATGGTGAAAAGCTGAAAGCATTCCCACTAAATTCAGGAACAAGAGAAGGATGCCCACTCTTACCACTTCTATTTAACATAGTATTGGAAGTTCTATCCACAGCAATCAGACAAATAAAAGAAATAAAATTTATCCAAGTTGGAAGGGAAGGAGTAAAACTGTCACTCTTTGCAGATGACATGATACTCTCTACAGAGAACCCTAAAGTCTCCACACAAAATCTATTATAACTAATAAATGAATTTGGCAAGGTTGCAGGATAGAAGATTAATATACAAAATCTGTTGCGTTTCTATACACTAATAGTGAAATATCAGAAAGAGAAAGGAAAACCAAAATCCCATTTAAAATCACATCAAAAAAATAAAATACCTAGGAATAATCTTAACAAAGGAGGTGAAAGGCCTATACTCTTAGAACTATAAAAGAGCGATGACAGAAATTGAAGAGAATTCAAACAACTGGAAAGATCCTGTGCTCTTGGAGTGAAAGAATTAACATTTTAAAAATAACCATATTACCCAAAGGAATCTATACATTTAATGCAATCTGTATCATAATACCCATGACATTTTTTATAGAACTAGCACAAATAATCCTAAAATTTATATAGAACTACAAAAGACCCAGAATTGCAAAAGCAATCCTAAGGCAAAAAGAACAAACCTGTCAGTATAACCCTCGCAGACTTCAGACTTTACTACCAAGCAAGTGCTACTGGAAAAACTGGACAGCCACAGGTAACATAGTGAAATTCGAATATTTGCTCACACTATATACAAACATAAGCTCACAATGTATAAGACATGAAACAATAAAACTTCTAGAAGAGAAAAATAGACCAAACACTCTTGGACATAAAATGTAGCAATATATATATGTGTGTGTGTGGGTATATATATATATATATATATATATATATATATATATATATATACACATATATATGTATATATATATACATATATATGTATATATGTATATATGTATATTTAATTTTTATGTTATATTGGAGTATAGCTGATTTACAATGTTATGTTAGTTTCAGGTGCACAGCAAAGTGATTCAATTATAAATATACATATATCCACTCTTCTTCAGATTCTTTTCCCATATAGATTCTTACAGAGTATTGAATAGAGTTCCCTGTGCTATAAGGAGGGTCCTTGTTTATTATTAATTTTACATAAAGTAGTGTGAATATGTTAATCTCAAACTCCTAATTAAGCCCTCCCTCCCCCCACGTTTCCCCTTTGGTAACCATAAGTTTGTTTTCTCAGTCTATGAGTCTATTTATATTTTGTAAATAAGTTCATTTGTATCTTTTTTAGATTCCATATATAAATGATAGTATATATTTGTCTTTCTCTGTCTGACTTACTTCACTTAGTATGATAATGTCTAGATCCATCCACGTTGCTGCAAGTGGCATTATTTCATTCTTTTTTTATGGCTGAGTAATATTGCATTGTATATATATATATATATATATATATATATATATATATATATATATATGTATATATACCAAATCTTCTTTATCCATTTATCTGTTGATTGACAGTTAGGTTGTTTCCATGTTTTGGTTATTGTAACTAGTGCTAAAATGAACATTGGGGTTCAAGTATCTTTTCAAATTATGGTTTTCTCCAGATATATGTCCAGGAGTGGGATTGCAGGGTCATATGATAACTATTTTTAGTTTTTTAAGGAACCTCCATACTGTTCTACATAGTGGCTGCACTAATTGACATTCCCACCAACAGTGTAAGAAGGTTCCATTTTCTCCATACTTTTTCCAGCATCTATTGTTTGTAAACTTCTTGACAATGGCTATTCTGACCAGTGGGAGGTGATACCTTATTACAGTTTTGCTTTACATTTCTCTAATAATTAGCCACGTTAAGCATATTTTCATGTGATTTTTAGCCATCTGTATGTCTTCTTTGGAGAACTGTCTATTTAGATCTTCTGCTCGTTTTTTGATTGGGTTGTTTTTTTTTTTTTTTTTTTGATATTGAGCTTCATGAGATGTTTGTATGTTTTGGAGATTAATCCCGTGTCAGTCGCATCATTTGCAAATATGTTCTCCCATGTAAGACATGAAACAATAAAACTTCTAGAAGAGAAAATAGACCAACCACTCTTGGATATAAATCATAGCAATATTTTTTGTATCAGTCTTTTATGGCAAAAGAAATAAAAGTTAAAAAAAACCCAAATAGTATCTAATTAAATTTTAAAACTTTTGCACAACAAAGGAAACTAACAACAAAACAAAAAGACAACCTATGGAATGGGATAAAATATCTGAAAGTGATACAACTGACAAGGGGTTAATATCAAAAACATGTAACTTATACAGCTCAATATCAAACAATCTAATAAAAAAATGGGCAGAAGTCTTGAATAGACATGTTTCAAAAGAAGACAGATGTAGCTAACAAGCACATGAAACGATGCTCAACATCCCTAATTATTAGAGTAGGGCTAATGAAAACCACAATGAGGTATCACCTCACACCAGTCAGAATGACTATCATCAAAAAGTCTAGAAATAACAAATGTTGGATAGGACATGGAGAAATGGGAACACTTGTACATTATTGGTAGGAATGTAAATTGGTGGAGCCAGTATGAACAACAGTATGGAGGTTCCTCAAAAAACTAAAAGTAGAACTAACTCTGATCCAGCAATTCCAATCTTGGTTATATATCTTCAAAAACGGAAAACACTAATTCAAAAAGATACATGCACCCCAATGTTCATAGCAGTACTATTTACAATAGCCAAGACTTGGAAGCAACCTAAGTGTCCATCAACAGATAACTGGATTGAGAAGATGTAATATATACATAATGGAATATTAGTCAACCATAAAATATGAAATACTGCCTTTTGCAGCAATGTGGATGGACCTAGAGTATATTATGCTTAGAGACATAAGTCAGACAGAGAAAGACAAAAACTCTATGATATCACAGATATGTGGAAACTAAATAATGATACAAAGGAATGTATATAAAGAAACAGAAACAGACTCACAGGTATAGAAAACAAACTTGTAGTAACCAAAGGGGAAAGGGAAGGTGGGAGGGACAAATTAGAAGTATGAGATTAGCAAATACTAACTACTGTTTGTAAAACAGATGAGCAAAAAAGATATACTGTGTAGCACTGGGAATAATACCCTTTATGTCACAATAACCTCTAATGAAATATAATATGTAAAATACTGAATCACTATGCTCTACACCCTTAACTAGCAAAATATATTAAATCAACTATACTTCAGTAAAAAACATATTACAGATTTCACCCTGAAAAACAAAAAAATAAAGAAATGAAAATGAGCTTATAGGTAAATAGAATAGATTGGTGGTAGCCAGATTTGGGGAGGTATTGGGAGTTGGAAAATTGGGTGAATTGCTTTTGGGTCTTTTTACTGTGAAAATTTTTAAAAAATTCAACAAGAGTTAAATTTTAACATGTTACCATTAGGGGAAATTATGTAAAGTGTATATGGAGTATCTCTGTACTGTTTCTTTTACCTGCATGTGAATCTCAATTACCTCAGAATTAAAATGCTTAAAATGACATAACAAATGAGAGAAAAAGTATAAGTAAAATTAAAAATAGTCAAAACTTATTAATAGTTTACAAAAAAGAAATATAAATAGCTAATAAATATATGAAAATATTTTTAACTTTAATTATAATTTTAATAATCAATATAAAACACAACACTATTTTTACTAATATCAAAATTTTAAGATGCTTATTGATGCAAGAGTATAAATTGGTGCAATTTCCTGGATAATAATTTTTACTATTTAGTAAAATGTAAATTTTCTTTGGCCCAGATATTTATTGATAACACTCTAAAATATATATGTAATCACTCAATCTCACTAACATTTTCAGAGATCCTTACTGTAACATTCTTTACAGTGGTATAAGATTTTCATTAGTAGAAAATCTGTATGGTAACATATGGTATACTCTTGTAGTAGAATTATTTCCATCTTTTAAAACTAATAAGTTAGATTTACATGTGCTTCCATGGAAAAAGATTCAAGCCTCCAAGTTATACTATTGATTGAAACATACAAGTTGAAAAACAATATTAAATTCTGAGTCTATTACTGTAGATTAAAAGAAGTAAGATGATAGATAGATGACAGTTAGATAATAGAAAATTAGATAGATAGATAGATCAATAGATAGGTGTGGGCTCGTGGTTTTTTTGTTTTTTTTTTCTGGAAGTAGTTACAAGAAACTTAATGGCTGTGTTTACCTTTTGGTATGAGTTCAGGGCATAGACAAGTGAGTTTCATTTTTACTATTCATATTCTGCTTACATTTTCTAATCATATAGTCACATGTATTTATATTTTAATGTCAAAAGGTGTTTTGATGATATTTATTCTTCATACATTTTTGTATTAGAAAAATAAAATTTACTTACAACATATAAAGCAAAGTAACAGGGTAAAGTAGAAGGCATAAAATTTTATGTGATACCCCACTTAGCTTGTATATTGGCCAACATACTTAACATTTCTGAGCCTCAGTTTCTTCCATTTGTTGAATGGGCATACTAATATCTAACTAGCCTTGTTGGTGACAAGAATAAAGTTAAAATTATCAGTGTTTGCTCATTGCATGGTGGTATTATTTCTGAGTTCCCACATAGTCAGTGAGATATCAGTGTTTCCATCTTGTTATAAACTACGTTTTCCTAAATTCCTTTGCTCCACCAATATGCCTAATTCCATTCAGTAAGTAGTCTGGAACAAGAAACCAATATAGATCATCCCAATTCAAATCACTGTAAAAAGACATTGCAACATGGTTATGAGAAGGAGGGGAACAACAGACAGAGAAAAGGAAGGATGACATCACACAGCTCGTGCTAGATATTAAGCGTGCTTAAAATTAGAAGTCATTCTAAAAAGTGTGAAATAATTTTCTTTGATTAAAGAATATAACAAAAGGTGGGAGGGATGTGAGAAAGATAAAGAGTGAGAAAATTCAAACTCTAAAATATCCTTTGGATGTCTGCTTAGATCAAAGTCCATGTTGCTTAAAGCATGAAATTTTGGTGCTTTAATGAGACAAATATTTGTGCTGTGGAATATTTACATACTTTTTTTTTTTAGTTGAGGTTTTGTTCTAATTAAAATTTGAAGTCTAGTATCCATAGCTCTCAATGAATGTTAAAAATTATAATAATACAAATATCATATCCATTTACTCCAACACACTAAATCTACTTGTCATGACAGGAGAAAAAAATAAATACTGGAAATATAATAAATGAAAAATTTAAAACAACTGCATTACTTAAAACTTGTAAAAATGCTCTGTCTCTCTAATAATCATTTATTTGCAAATTAAAATTTGGTGTTTTATAAATAAAATTGGTACTATTTTTAATGTATATAGCTTGTGTTTGAAAAGATAGAGTGCAACTGGAATTCTAGAATAGTATCAGTAAGATAATAAATAGATACAAAAGTTTTAGAGTTCTTTGGCAGTATAAATCACAAGCTTTAGAATTTTCCTATTAATTGACCTACTAATTCTACTTACAGGTTTTATCCTAAAGAAATAATCAGAGAAGTATAAATCTATTTATGTTCAAGGATTTGGTTGCAAAATTTGTAAAGTAGTAAAAAGGTGAAAATAACAAGAGAAGAGAGCTTAAGAAAATAGAATGACATAGCATGAAATGATTACAATTTTCAATGGTATTTAATGAGGAAATGCTCATGTATAATATAAAAAAAGCAGAAAATAAACCATATGTAATAGAAGCTACAAATAAAAAACACAGCTATTTTAAACTGCAAAAAAGACCTGAAAGTATATCAAATTCCTAGCAATGGTTATCTTTTGGTTGTGGGATTACAGGAGATATTTATTTTCCTCTTTGTACTTTGCCACAGTTTTTATAATAAATATGTATGAAATTTAAAATTGGAAAAATGGAAATTATTTTAAAAGGCAATAACACTAGAGAGTGTTCTAATTCACATATAGCTCCAACAATTATTTTCACTTTGCATAGTAATTTTCATTGAAATTTGAGGTATAACTTGATTACCATTTCAGATTCAATGCTTATATCATTGACAAATACAAATATGTACAACAGAAAATTGTATATATCTGGAATTTATACCTCATAATCTGAGTGGAAACTAAAAAAATATAAAAGCATGAGACAAAAATCCATCTTTTGTAGTTAGGTTATTAGAAAATATGCTCTCCAAGCTATCTACAAATGCTAGAATCTGAGAACTGTTCAGAGAAAAAAACCAAAACAAAACACAGTTCATGTTGACAACCGTGTTTGATCTAAATTTCAAAGAGAGAATTTAAACCATACATTTGATACTTTCCATAAACAACATAACCCCCAGCACACTGCCAAACTATACTGCCTTGCCCTAAATATTCCTCTGTCCCTAATAAAGGAGTCAACAAAACTAGGCACGTAAATATGAGCAGCGATTTTGAAAAACTGATTACAACAAGTAGTAAGAAAACTGCCACAGCTTCTGTTGAATGCAGATTGCAAGGGTATTGCGAGGTGGTTCTAAAAGCACATGCAAACTGGAGTTACTGGCTCTTTCATTAAAAATGTGCAGAGGGCTTCCCTGGTGGCACAGTGGATGAGAATCCACCTGCCAATGCAGGGGACACGGGTTCGAGCCCTGGTCTGGAAAGATCCCACATGCCGCGTAGCAACTGGGCCCGTGAGCCACAACTACTGAGCCAACGCGTCTGGAGCCTGTGCTCTGCAACAAGAGAGGCCGCAATAGTGAGAGGCCCGCACACCGTGATGAAGAGAGGTCCCCGCTTGCCGCAACTAGAGAAAGCTCTCGCACAGAAACGAAGACCCAACACATCCAAAAATAAATAAATAAATAAATAAAAATTTTTAAAAAATGTGCAGAATAACATAACCAAAGTGGTGGCGTAGGAGACCCCAGCCTTTGTCTCCCCAGAAAGAAAAATGATGGGACAGCTATCCATGAATGAAAATAGCTCTGGGAGGGTTCAGGAGTCCACTTAAGAAGCTTCAGCAACACAGTGGAAAAAACCTGAGAGCAAAAAGGGTAGGAAGAATAGTTTCATTTTTCTTGAATTATCCCATCATGCAGGCCTGTACTGCTCAGCAGCAAGAGGAAACTCCCTGACCTAAGAGAGTTTTCCTCACCAGAAAAAGGAGAGTATGGTGAGTGACCAGTTCCTCCAGCCTTTGGGGCCACTGCACAAAAGACCTATTTCAGTTTCACTCCAACCACAGACTGGAATAGCTGAGACAACTAGAAATGGCTAGAAACAAGGAAAATAGGCAGGGGCCACTGGTATCTGCCACATGGCAAGACTAACTGTAGTTCCCATGGCCTACTCTGCAGAAAACCCCAGCAACCTTTGCAGATGAAGACCTCAACAGCCCTTGTAGATGCTGCAGACAACTGCAGGTTTCATTACTAAGCACCTTGTCACAGAACCCAGTAGACTGCTCCAGAGGACTTAAGTGGCTTTCAACACTGAGGAAATCAACAGCTAGCACAACTACCTTGTAGCCCTGCAGCTTGTGCCACTGAGGGTCCCACAGGTTTTCCTACCCACCGATAACATCTGCCTGAGTACCTCTGTGTATCCTCCTCACCTGAAGCTACCCCAGCAAGTACCACTGTAGAATCCCTGGGCCCAGATCTCCACTGGCAGCCAGCTTTTGTGGTTGTGTGCACACATGATGCCAGTTTAGGCCCCCACAGCTGATGCCTACAACTGTTTGCCTGCCATAGTTAGCTCTTGCAGGAACATAAGTGCATGCCAACAACTCAGGCTTCCACAGCTGCTCCTGAACCTGGTTCTGGCCCTAATTCCTATCACAGGGCTACACCACAATTCGTGCCAGTAGCTAACTGGCACCTGCATGACACTGGCCTCAACTTCCGTCACTGGATCCCACCACTATGCGTTTATCAATGGCCAGCTACTACATCTACACGAGTGCACATTTACAGCACAGATACTTGCACCCTGGGCTGCATCTGATTCCTGTCACTGGCATACACTGCTGCATGTGCCTGCAGCTGGTTCATGCAGGTGTACACATGAGTGTTTCTAGCTCTACATTCACAGGAGACTATTGCTGTGCTCAGGCCTGCAGCTAGTCATCTGAGTGGATGACTAATCATCCACTAATCACCTGAGTGGATGTAGACAGATCAGAACTGCACAGCTGCTCATGTACCACATTGGGTCACAGACACAGCATGGCCTCAGGCTTTGCTACTGTATATGTGCCTGAAGCTTGCCCCTATCACTACAAAGGCATCTGCAGGTGACTCCTTAGTCAAGCATGTGCAGACCACCAACTCCACAACTGCTGCCTGCCCCAGTCCCTTGCTGATAAACCTGGAGACACAACTGAGGACTGTAAAAGCTCTTGCAGCCATTGAGGACCCACCACAGGTCTAGCCACCAAGGATCAAGTAATTGTCAATGTCATGAAAACCAGTTGCCTGAGTTGATGAGACACAACCATACCCAGACACAAAGATGCCACTAACCCTCACTCCTGATGCCTTACACTCCTACTCCTAGGACCACAGCATGTTCCAGTGTGCCCCCACCCATAGGTGAAGTTTTTTTCCTACTAAGTCAGTCCATAAAATCTGGAAGAAGTGAGTGTTCTTCAAAGGCAGATACACCTACACAGTCTACAGTAATCATGAAGAAATCAAGGAAATATAATGCAACCAAAGGAATATAATAAAATTCCTGTAAGTAAGTGACCCAAAGAAATAGAGATCTGTAAATTGCCAAAGTCAAAGTAATTATTAAAAATAATCTCAGATAGCTACAAAAACACAGATAATCCAATAAAATGAGAAAAATAATAACAAAACTAGAAGTTTGTCAAAAAAAGATAGAAAACATAAAAATGAATCAACCAGAGGTGACGTCAGCATAATGGAGGCATAAGTAATCCCTCTTTTCTATCCCTCTTGTTTTAACAACACCAGTTACCTACAGTATAAAGGTTAAAGAAAAAGGTACTAAAATAACTATAGCTACTATAATTTGCTGATGAATACACAGCATAAAAAGAGGTGAATACTGACATTAAAAATATAAAAGAGGAGGATAAAAAGGTGGAGCCTTTATAGATGAATGTCGATATGTTGCTATTAGTATAAAATAGACTCATATATGATATGATTTATGTAAGTAAAAATCTAGAGCAGATTTACCAAACATAAAAAAGGGGAAACATAGCATACCACCATGGAGAAAATAGCATAACATACCACTACTGATTTACAAAGGTAGGCAGAAAAAGAGGGAAAACCAAACAATGAAAATCTCAAACAACCAGAAAGCAATACACAAGATGGCATTAGCAAATACTTAAATGTCAATAATAATGCTAAATATAAATGAATTGAATTCACTAATCAAAGGCATAGAGAGGGTGAATGAATTAAAAAAAAAAAGAGCCCTGCTATATGCTGCCTATAGGAGACTCATTTCAGGTCTAAAGACACATATGCTGAAAGTGAAAGGTGGAAAAAGACATTCTATGCAAGTTAAAACCAAAGAAAGTGAGGATAGCCATACTTATATCAGACAAAATAGACTTTAAGCCAGAGACAGTAACAAGAGATAAAGAAGGTCATTATATAATAATAAAGGAGTTAATACATCAAGAAGATATAACAATTATAAATAAATATTTACCCACCTAATACTGGAAGACCTATATATTAAGCAAATACAAGCAGATATGAAGGGAGAAATAGGCAATAATACAATAATAGTAGAGGACTATAATAGTCCACTGTAAGCGATGAATAGATCATCCATATAGAAAAGAAACAAGTAAATATTGGAAGTGAACCATACTTTAGACCAAATGGACCCAAAAGATATCTATAGAACATTCTATATAGTAGGAACAGAATAAACATTCTTCTCAAGTGTACATGAACATTCTCCAAGATAGATCACAGGATAGGACACAAAAAGTCAGCATATATATAAAGTCTGAAATCATACCACCTATATTTTCTCACCACAATGTATGAAACTAGAAATCAACAAACAAAACTAATATGTATGAGAGAATTACTGAGTGTAGTACAGAAACTTGATCAATAAATAAACTTTAATCACATTTTTAATACCAATATATGTAGGAAATGGTGCATTTTTAAATGCCTGTCAATAAATATATAAACATTTGATTTATGAAATCAAATTCCTAATAATAATTCTCCCTACCATTTACTGAGTACTCATTATGTTCCAGTCACTGTTCTAAATGTTTTATTAGTTTTACCCCATTTAATCCTTCAAACAGCCTTAAGAAAGGCTTTGTTTTGCCTTGTTTTGTTTTGTTTCAATTTACAAAAGAGTAAACTGAGGCAGAGATATCAAATAACTTTCTTTAGATAAACATAAACAAATTTAAAAAAACTATTTTGTAAGTGATAGAGACAGATGATAAACTCATTCTTTTTTTGGCTCAGGGTGTAATTATTTAATAATTACTTTACTTTCACTAGTAGAAATTCATGCTGCTGGTCTTTGCTGCAGCATGTATTGCTCTGTGAACTGCATCAGCAGCAAGAAAGGAAGGGAGGATGCCTGGGTGACCCCAAAAGCCAGGAAGTGGTTCTTGGACAAGATGGCAGAGTAGAATGACCTGAACTCACCTCTTCTCATGAAAACAGCAAAATTACAAGTAACTGATGAACAACTATTGATAAAAAAGACTGGAACCTAACAAAAAAATATATTCTACTTCCAAAGACAAAGAAGAAGCCACAATGAAACAGTAGGAGGAGTGAATTCACGATTCAATCAAATCCCATACCTTCCAGATGGGTGACCCACAAACTGGAAAATAATTATATTGCAGAGGTTCTCCCACAGGAGTAAGAGTTCTGAGCCCCAAGTCAAGCTCTCTAGACTGGGGGTTTGGCATTGGGAGGAAAGCCCCCAGAGCATTTGGCTATGAAGGCCAGTGGAGCTTCATCACAGGAACTCCACAGGACTGGGGAAACAGAAACTCCACTTTGGAGGGTACACAAAAAGTCTCTTGTGCACTGGGACGCAAGGAAAAAGCAGTGACTTCATAGGAACCTGGGTCAAACCTACCTGTGTGTTTGGAGTGTCTCCTGGGGAAGGGGGATAAGGCTGTGGCTCACAGTGGGGACAAGGACATTGGTGAGAGTGGTACTCTTAGAGGCCACCATTTTGATGCCAAGACCTGGCCCCACCCAGCAGCCCATAGGTTCCAGTGCTGGAATGCCTCAGGCCAAACAACAAATAGGGTGGGAACACATACCCACCCATCAGCAGACAGGCTGCTTAAAGTCTTCCTGAACCCACAGCTGCATCTAAACACACCACTGACACAACCCTGCCCACCAGATGGACAAGACCCAGCTCCACCCATTAAAGGAAAGACAGCAGAAGAGGAAATACAATCCTGCAGCTTGTGGAACCATGATCATAATCACAGAAAGTTAAATAAAATGAGATAGCAGAGGAATATGTTTGATAAGAAGGAACAAAATAAAACCCCAGAAGATCAAGTAAGTGAAGTGGAGATAGGCAATCTACCCAAAAAAGAATTCACAGTAATGGTTGTAAAGATGATCCAAGATCTCAGAAAACGAATGGAGGCACACTGAGAAAACACAAGCCATGTTTAATAAAGAGCTAGAAGATATGAAGAACAAACACAGACTTGAACAATACAATAACTGAAATGAAAAATATACTAGAAGGAATCAATAGCAGAATAAATGAGGCAGAAGAATAGATGATAGAGCTGGAAGACAGAATGGTGGAAATAACTGCTGTGGAACATAATAAAGAAAAAAATAATAAAAAGAAATGAGGACAGTCTTAGAGACCTGGGGGACAATATTAAATGCACAAACATTCAAATTATAGGGGTACCAGAAGAAGAAGAAAAAGAGAAAGGGCCTGAGAAAATATTTGAAGAGATTGTAGTCAAAAACTTCCCTAACATGGGAATGGAAATAGTCAACCAAGTCCAGGAAGTTGCAGAGTCCCATAGAAGATAAACCCAAGAAGAAACATGCTGAGACACATACTAATGAAATTGATAAAAAAATTAAGACAAAGATAAAATATTAGAAGCAGCAAGGGAAAAGCAGCAAGTAACACACAAGGGAATCCCCATAAGGTTATCAGCTGATTTTTCAACAGAAACACGGCAGGCCAGAAGGGAGTGGCACAATATATTTAAAGTGATGAAAGGGAAAACCTACAACCAAGAATATGCTATGCAGCAAGGCTCTCATTCAGATTCAGCAGAGAAATAAAAAGTTTTACAGACAAACAAAAGCTAAGAGAATTCAGCACCACCAAACCAGCTTTACAACAAATGGTAAAGGAACATCTCTAGGCAGAAAAGAGAAGGCCACAACTAGAAACCAGAAAATTACAAATGGGAAAGCTCACCAGTAAAGGCAAATATACAGTAAATGTAGGAAATCCTCCACACACAAATATGATATCAAAACCAACAATCATGAGGAGAGTACAAATGCAGGATATTGGAAATGCAACTGAAATTAAGAGTTCAACAACTTAAAATAATATTGTAAATATATATACTGCTATATCGAAACCTCATGGTAATTGCAAACCAAAAATCTGTAATAGATATAAACAGAAAAAAAAATAAAAAGGAATCCAAACACTACACTAAAGGTAGTCATCAAATCACAAGAGAAGAGAACAAAAGAGGAAAAGAAGAAAAAAGACTTATAAAAACAAATCTAAATATATGAACAAAATGGGAAGAAGAACATACATATCAGTAATTATCTTAAATGTAAATGGATTAAATGCTCCAACTAAAAGACATAAACTGAGTGAAAGAATACCAAAAAAAAAAACCCATATATGCATATATGTGCTGTGTACAAGAAACCCACTTTAGATCTAGGGACACATACAGACTAAAAGTGAGGGGATGGAAAAGGTATTCCATGCAAATGGAAATCAAAAGAAAGCTGGGGTAGCAATACTCATATCATATAAAATAGACTTAACAAAAAACTGTCATAAGAGACAAAGAAGGACACTACATACTGATCAAGGGATCAATCCAAGAAGATATAAAAATTGTAAATATATATGGACAAAATATAGGAGCACCACAATATAAAGGCAAATGCTAACAGCCATAAAAGGAGAAGTTGACAGTAACACTATAAGAGTGGGGGACTTTAACACCTCATTTTCATCAATTGAGAGAACATCCAGACAGAAAATTAGTTAGGAAACACAGAACTTAAATGTCACATTAGACCAGGTGGAATTAATTGATATTTATGAGCATTGCATCCAAAAGCAGCAGAATACACATTTCTTTCAGGTACACATGGAAGATTCTCCAGGATGGACCACATGCTGGGCCATAAAGCAAGCATTGGTAAATCTAAGAAAATTTAAATCATATCAAGCATCTTTTCTGACCACAGCACTATGAGATTAAAAATCAACTACAAGAAAAAAAATAACTATAAAAAAACACAAACACGTGGAGGCTAAAAAATATGCTACTAAACAACCAATTGATATCTGAAAAAATCAAAGAGGAAATCAAAAACTACCTAGAGATAATTGAAAATGAAAACACTATGATCCAAGACCTATGGGATACATCAAAAGCAGTTCTAAGAGGGAAGTTTATGGTAATACAATCTTACCTCAGGAAACAAGAAAAATCCCAAATAAACAACCTAACTTTACACTTAAATAACTAGAGAAAGAACACACAAAACCCAAATTTAGCAGAAGAAATCATAAAGATCAGAGCAGAAATAAATGAAATAGAGGTGAAGAAACAATAGCAAAGATCAATGAAATGGAAAGCTGGTTCTTTGAGAAGATAAACACACTTGATAAAGCTTTAGCCAGACTCATCAGGAAAAAAAAGAGAGGGCTCAAATCAATAAAATTAGAAATGAAACACAAGAAATTACAACTGACACCACAGAAATACAAAGGATTATAAGAGACTACTACAAACAACTATATGCCAATAAAATGGACAACCATGAAGAAATGAAATTCTTAGAAAGGTACAATCTCCCAAAACAGAACCAGAAAGAAACATAAAATATAAACAAACCAATTATAAGTATGGAAATTGAAGCTGTGAGTAAAAAACTCCCAGCAAACAAAAGTCCAGGAGCAGATGGCTTCACGGGTGAATTCTATCAAACATTTAGCAAACAGTAAACACTTATTCTTATGAAACTACTCCAAAAATTGCAGAGAAAGGAACACTCTCAAGTTCATTCAACTGGGCCACCATCACCCTGATACCAAAACCAGACAAAGATATCACAAAAAGAAAAATACAAGTCAATATACTGATGACCATAGATGCAAAAATCCTCAACAAAATATTAGCAAACTGAATCCAACAATACATTAAAAGGTTCATATGCAATGATCAAGTGGGATTCATCCCAGTGATGCAAGGATTTTTCAATATCCACAAATCAATCAGTGTGATACACTACATCAAAAAATTGAAGAATAAAAACCTTATAATCATTTTAATATATGCAGAAAAAGCTTTTAACAAAATTCAGCACTGATTTATCATTTAAAAAATCTCCAGAAAGTGGGCATAGAGGGAACATACCTCAACATAATAAAGGCCATGTATGACAAACCCACAGGTAACATCATACTCAATGGTGAAACACTGAAATCATTTCCACTAAGATCAGGTACAAGACAAGAATTTCCACTCTCACCAATTTTATTCAACATAGTTTTGGAAATCCTAGCAATGGCAATGAGAGAAGAAAAAGAAATAAAAGTAATCCAAATTGGAAAAGAAGAAGTAAAACTGTCACTGTTTGCAGTTGACATGATATTATACATAGAAAATCCTAAAGATGCCACCAGGAAACTGTTAGAGCTAATCAATGAATTTAGTAATGTTGCAGGATACAAAATTAACACACAGAAATCTGTTGAATTTCTATAAACTAACAATGAAAGATCAGAAGGGGAAATTAAGGAAACAATTCCATTTACCATTGCATCAAAAAGAATAAAATAGCTAGTAATAAACCTACCTATGGAGGCAAAAAAACCTGTACTCTGAAAATTATAAGATGCTGATGAAAGAAATAGAAGATGACACAAACAGATAGAAGGATACAGCATGCTCTTGAATTGGAAGAATAAGTATTGTCAAAACGACTATACTACCCAAGGTAACCTACAGATTCAATGTAATCTCTATCAAATTACCAATGGTATTACTTTTTTTTTTTTTTTTTTGCAGATCTAGAGCAAAACATCTTACAATTTATGTGGAAGTACAAAGGACCACTAATAGCCAAAGCAATGTTGAGAAAGGAAAACAGAGCTGAAGTAATCATGTTCCCTGACTTCAGACTATATTACAAAGCTACAGTCATGAAAACCATATGGTACTGGCACTAAGATAGATTTATAGATCAATGGAACAGGATAGAAAGTCCGGAGATAAACCCATGCACCTATGGCCAATTAATCGACCACCAAGGAGGCAAGAATATACAATGCAGAAAATACAGTCTTTTTAATAAGTTGTTCCGGGAAACCTGGACAGCTACATGTAAAAGAATGAAATTAGAACATTCTCTAAAATTATACACAAAATTAAACTCAAAATGGATTAAAGACCTAAATGTAAGACCAGATACCATAAAACTCTTAGAGGAAAACATAGACAGAACACTCTTTGACATAAATGGAAGCAATATATTTTTGGATCCACCTCCTAAAGTAATGAAAATAAAAACAAAAATAAACAAATGGGACCTAACTAAACTTAAAAGTTTTTATACAGCAAAGGAAACCATAAACAAAATGAAATGACAACCCGCAGAATGGGAGAAAATATTTGAAAATGATGCAACCGACAAAGGATTAGTCTCCAAAATTTACAAACAGCTCATGTGGCTCAATATAAATACAAACAAACAACCCAATCAAAAAATGGGCAGGAGATCTGAATAGACATTTCTCCAAAGAAGACATACAGATGGCCAAAAAAACACATGAAATGATTTTCAACATTGCTAATTATTACAGAATTGCAAATCCAAATTACAATGAATTATCACCTCACACTAGTCAGAATGGCCATCATCAAAAAGTCTACAAACAATAAGTTTAGAGGGTGTGGAGAAAAGAAAACCTTTGATGGGAATGAAAACTAGTACAGTCACTCTGGAGAACAGTATGGAGGTTCCTTAAAAAATTATAAATAGAGCTACCATATGATCCAGCAATCCCACTGCTGGCCATATATCTGGAGGAAACCATACTTTCAAAAGATAAATGCACCCCAGTGTCCATTGCAGCACTATTTACAATAGCCAAGACATGGAAACCACCTATATGTCCATTGACAAATAAATGGATAAAGAAGATGTGGTACATATATACAACGGAACTTTACTCAGCCAAAATAGAAGAATGAAATAATGCCATTTGCAGCAACATGGATGGACCTAGAGATTATCATACCAAGTGAAATAAGTCAGACAAAGACAAATATATGATACCACTTGTATGTGGAATGATACAAACAAACTTATTTTCAAAACATAAACAGACTCACAGATGTTGAAAACAAGCCTATGGTTATGAAAGGGGAAAGGTTGGGGGGAGGCATTAATGAGGATGTTTGGATTAACATATACACACTACTATATATAAAATAGATGATCAACCAGGACCTACTGTATAGAACAGGGAACACTCTACTCAATACTCTGTAATAACCTATATGGGAAAATAATCTGAAAATTTATATATATATATATATATATATATATATATATATATATATATATGTATATATATATATGTAAATTGAATCACTTTGCTGTGCACCTGAAACTAACACAACATTGTAAATCAACTACACACCTATATATAATAAAATTTTTTAAAAATAAAATTCATGTTTTATTAAGATTGAATTAAACTACACAAAATTGATTTTCTTAAAAAATATCATGCTGCTCTGGAGAATGCTTGATTTTGCTAAAGAAGCTATATTCATGCCTTCCAACTTAAAACTTATATTTTCTTTTGGGTTATTACTTGTCATAGGTGTATCTCTCCCCTATCTTTCTAGGACAGATAGGAATATGTATATCTTCAAGAAATTAAGAAATAAAGTCATATCTCTATGTTGACTTTCTCTGCTCGTTCCCATAGACCTTACTTTACTTGTGCTTTAGGAACCAACATTTATTCTTGCCTCAACTGTTGTTGAAGTACCCATTACTGTTGACAACTATGAATATTTTTTTTTTTTCATCATGCTCAAATTCTTGCTGATTTGGCTATTGCCTTGGATTTTTCTGGTCCTGTTGCATCCTCTTAAGTCTGGCTGTGACTTTCTTTGGAATTCTGATTTGGATAGTCTGCCCTGTGGTCTTCTATAACACATCACATTTCCCCCTCACCATGACAATTTGTCTACCTCACACAAAGATTCTTTTCTTGTACCCCAAATAACTTTTGTGTCCCAAACTCTGGGCGTTGTGAGAATTTCTGGATCTATTATATATGAAGCATGGGCTCTGAGAAATCATATAATTTAGACACATCTCCCTAGAAAATGTATAAAACTATTTCTAATTTTCCTTCAAATGTCATGTGAATGTGGATTAGAATCCATGAAACTAAGTTTGAATAATCAAATAGGAATTCTCCCGCTCTGATATTTATCCTTTCTGAGAATTCTTATCATACCATCACCAGTTTTTTGCAACTAATGTAAAATCAAGTATGCCCTTCCATTTTGATCTTCTAGTTGCCTCTTCTCCAGAGTGGAATAAATTTTTTCTTCCTGTATGACAGTGATTTTCTTTATGTCATATTTCCATCCTTTTAACTTAAGGTTTATTTTGTGTTCACTATAGTAGACTTTGGCTCTTGATATTCTTTAAGGGCTATGGGATTAAAAAATAACAAAAAAAATAAACATGTTATGGATATTTTAAAGTCTAGTTTTAGATCAGATCTGGGCAATGACTTTTTTGCTCTTGATTGTGTCTGTACTCGTCTTATCTGTTTTGAATTTATAAGTCATACACAGTTGGTGAACTATGTATGCATATCCTGTTATCACTGGAATTTCTATATTACTATATTACTGACCAGAGCTAAAGTTTGAAACTGCAAAATAAATGTGGAGCTTTTTGGTCACTCAGGTTTTAGGAAGAATTTTACCTTGAACCTTTGTTAGACAGGATTTTATTTTATTTTCAGGAATAAATTGAGAAGTATTTCACATAACTACCCATGACATTTCCATTGTTATATAATTAATATTTGCAGATTATGTTGATTCACGTTTATTTTGGGTCAAAATCTTGCATTCACTTGCCACTAGCCAGGCAAAAGAGATATAATCACACTTTTTAGATATGTTCTACAAGGAAGGATCATTTTAATAATACTTTCTAATAATGCGGGGAAACTTACTTTTAATAGGTATTTAAATTTTTTATTTTGAGGTACTTATAACTTTACAGGAAGTTACAAAGATAGTACAAAGTTCGCTTGTATTCTTCATTTTTTCCCCAATGACTACATCTTCCAAACTAATAGTACAATATCAAAACAAGGCAATTTACATTGGTGTAATGAGTGTATATAGCTCAATGTCATTCTATCACATATGTAGATTTGTGTAACCACCACTATAATCAAAATACAGAACTCTCCTATCACCACATATGTATCCCTCATGACGTCCATTTGTATTCATGCTCACACTCATCAACCTCCCATCATTCATGTCTCCTGGCAACCTAACCATTTTTTATTTCTATATTTTGTCATTTTGAGAATATTATATAAGTAAATATAGAGTATGTGACCTTTAAACCTTTTCATTTTGGGTGATAATGCCTATTGCTAAGCATTATGGTAATTGCATGCTTAGTTGTATATGAAATTGCCAAATTGTTTTCTAGAGGGTGTGTACCATTTTATATTTCCAATATCAATGTTTGCATGATCCAGTTTTACTGCATCTTCACCAGCAATTGTTGTTGTCGTTGTTGTTGCTATTATTTTAATTTCAGCCAGCCTGATAGAGGAATATCTCGCTGTGGTTTTAGTTTTCATTTACCTAATGTATAATGATGTAGAATGTCTTTTTCTATGCCATCTGTATATCCACTTCAATAAAATCCTTCTATCTTTTGCTTCTTTCTGTCTTTCGCTTATCTTCTTATTGAATTTTTTGTTTTCTTACCATTGATTTTCTTGTGTCTTTTACATAATCTAGATATAAGTCATTTGTCAGATATGTGTGTTTTCAAATATTGCCTCAGTCTGTAGCATGTATTTTCATCCTATTCATAGGGTATTTCACAAAGTAAGTTTCCAAATTTGAGGAAGTCCAAAGTATCACTTTTTTTTTCCTTATGGAGAGTGCTGTGGGTATTATGTCTAAGAACTCCTCTCTAAGCCCCAGTTGCCAAAATTTTTCTCCTGCCTTCTTCTAAAAGTTTAACATTTGACATTTAAGTCCATGACTTATTTTCAGTTAATTTTTGTAAAAGGTGTGAGACTTAGGTCAAGGTTCACTTTTTTGCCTATGGATGTCTAATTGCTTCAGCATCATTTGTTGAAAAGATTATCCTTCTTCCCTTGAACTGCTTTTGTACCTTTTTCAAAAATTAGTTGAGCATAATTTTTGCGGGTCTACTTCTGAGTTCTCTATTCTGTTTTATTTATCTATGTGTCTATCATTCTACTGTTACTAGAGAATCAGGAAAACTCTAGCTGCATAATATAACTTGAAGTCAGTTAGACTGTTTTTTCCCCAATGTATTGCTCCTTTTCAAAATTGTTTTTGTTATTCTAGTCCCTTTTCCTTTCCATATACTCTTCAGAATAGTTTTCTTTTACTTCTAAAGAAAAAAATATCTTCCTGACATTTTGAAAGGAATTATGTTAAACCTGTGCATCAGTTTGGGGAGAATTTACTATGTTGGTTTTT
The DNA here is from genome assembly GCF_949987535.1 of Balaenoptera acutorostrata. NCBI lineage: Eukaryota > Metazoa > Chordata > Mammalia > Artiodactyla > Balaenopteridae > Balaenoptera > Balaenoptera acutorostrata. Next base: position 70,181,438 of record NC_080085.1, read on the forward strand.
CTACTTTGTGAACATGCTTTTAAACTTTTAGAACTTTAAAAATTTCTTTCATCAACATTTTGTAGTTTTCAGAATAGCAGCCCTGTACATGTTTTGTTTTATTTACACCTAAAACTTTCATTTTTGAGAAATTTTAAATATTATATTTTAATTTTGTTTTCCACATATTCATTGCTAATATACATATACAATCTTTTTTGGTCCATCTTGTACCCATGGCTTTGCTGAACTCACTCATTAGTTCCAACAGTTTTTTGTGGATTTCTTGTGTTTTTTACATAGAACGCTGCATCATTTGAAAATAGATTTCTTCCTTTACAAACTGTATGACTTTTATTTTCTTTATTTCCTTATTGTGCTGGCTAGAACTTTTACTGAAATGTTGTATCACAGTGATAAATCAGATATACTTGCCTTGGGGAGAAAGCATTCAGTCTTTCAACATTAAGTATGGTATTAGCTGCAGTTTTTTTTTAATTTTTTCTTTTGGTGTTTTGTTTCTTTATATTTGCTCCTTATCAAGTTGAAAAATTTCTCCTCGGTTCTTAGTTTTCTGCAAATTTTTATAATGAATTGACGTTAAATATTGCCAAATATTTTTCTTCAAAAATTTATACATTATGTGATTTTACTCTGTTTATGTGGTGGATTCTATTTTCAAATATTAAACCAGCCTAATATTTCTGGAATAAACCCTACTTGATTATGATATATAATAATTTTGTATATTACTGAATTCCCTCTACTATTATTTGGTTAATATTTTTGCATATATATTTATGAGCACTCTTGCTCTGTAGTTTTCATGTTTATACTGTGTTTGTCTGGTTTTGATGTCATGAAAATGCTGGGCTCATGAAATGATTTGGGATGGCTTGCATTCTCTATTTTCTAGATGAGATTTTATATAATGACTATTAATTCTTCTTTAAATATTAGTAGACTTCCCCAGTGAAGCAATTTGTGCCTGCCAACTTCTTTTTTTTTTTGTTAAGTTCTTAAATTATGAAATCAATTTCCTTAATTGTTAAAGGGCTATTCAAGTTATCAGTTTCATATTGTGTGAATTGTGGTAGATGGTACTTTTTGAGGAACTGGACCATTTCATCAAAAAGTTGTCAAATTTATGTTTGTCGAGATGTTTATATCATTCCCTAATTATCCTTTGGCTCTCTGCAGCATCTGTACACATATCTTCTGTTTCATTCTTGATATTGATAATTTGTGTCTTTTTTTCTTTGTCAATCAAGTTACAGATATATTGATTTTATTGATCTTTTCAAAAAAACAGCTTTTTCATTCATTGTTGTCTTTCTTTTTTCCAATGTCCCTGAATTCTGTGATTATAAATATATTATATATTATATATATAATTCTCATTCTTCTGTGCATTTATTTTGCTCTATTTTTCCTAGTTTCTTAAGGTGACAGTTTATAGATTTTTTTTTCTTTTTCTAATATAAGCTCTTAGTATTGTTTTAGCTGTGTTCCACAAATTTTGATATGGTGTATATTCCTTTATACTCAGTTCGATATATTTTTTACTTACCTTGTGGTTTCTTCTTTATATATATATAGAAATATCCTTTTAGTTTCCCACTGTATGAAAATTTTCTGTTATCTTCCTGTTATTGACTTATAGTTTGATTTTATTTTGTCAGGGAACAAACTTCAATTATTTAAAATATGTTTTTTTAATGTCTCAAGGTATATAGTTTATCCTGGTGAGCATTTATGCATACTAAAAATTCATGTATATTCTGCTATTGTTTGCTCTTTTTATCCATTTCTCCTTTCACTTCTATTATTTTTTCCTTTGCATATTTTTTGGCTCTATTGTTTGGTGAATGCAGATTTAGAATTGCTATGTTTTCTTGAAAGACTGAGAGTTTTATCACTGTGGAATGTCTCTCTGTGTCCATCTCTGGTAATTTTTTTCTCTGAAGTCTACTTTAACAAAAATTTATATAACCAATTTTGCTTTCTTTTAATTGTGTTGTATATCATTTTTTACCCCTTTTCTTTCTACCTGCATATATGGTTGTATTTGAAGTGAGCTTCTTGTGGATAGCATAGAATTGGGTCATTAAATTTTATCAATTTTTCCCATTCAGCGTCTCTTAATTGGTGTATTTACACACTTTACATTTAATACAATTATTGATATTTTATGTATCATCTGACATTTTAATTTGTTTTTTTTTTCATAAATTTATTTATTTATTTTTTGCTGTGTTAGGTCATCGTTTCTGTGCGAGGGCTTTCTCCAGGTGCAGCGAGCGGGGGCCACTCTTCATCGCGGTGCGCGGGCCTCTCACTGTTGCGGCCTCTCCCGTTGCGGAGCACAGGCTCCAGACGCGCAGGCTCAGTAGTTGTGGCTCACGGGCTTAGTTGCTCTGCGGCATGTGGGATCTTCCCAGACCAGGGCTCGAACCCGTGTCCCCTGCATTGGCAGGCAGATTCTTAACCACTGCGTCACCAGGGAAGCCCTGTTTGTTTTTTTAAATTTCTTTTTCCTACATTCCTATTCATTACTTGAAATGATTCTTGATTTATATGTACTGTTTTTGAGCATAGTACCCAAAAGGAGAGAAAAAAGAGGGTGGGACTGACAAATATTCAAAAAAATAAGATCTTAAAAATTTCCCAAATTTGGCAAAAGACATACACTTGAACATTTTAAAAACCGAGAAAACCCCAAACAGGGTAAACCTGAATAAATCTTAGCTAAGACACATCATAGTCTGACTTATGAAAAACAAAATCAAAGGAAAAATTTTAAAGCATCAAGAGATGAATGACACCTTACCTATAGGAGAAAGACAATTCTAATACCTACAGATTTCTCCTCAGAAAACATGAAGATCAGAAGTAGGTGGCACAACATTTTATTCCAAGAAAAGAAATATCTGCTTACTCTTGTTTCTGGTTTACTGGCATTTTCAGTATCAAATCTGGGATATATGAGACCAAAAAAAAACCCAGAAAACTCATCAATACATTGTTCCTCAGATCCTGAGGTCCCTGGTAGTCCTGCCTTCTTCTTTCCATCCTTCAGATTATATATATATATATATATATATATATATATATATATATATATATATATATATATATATATATATGATTTTATAATGTTTATGACTTTTACCTGTGCTCATTGGGAGAAATAGGGGAAAATATGTCTACTTCATCTTCCTGGAAGCAGAAGTCCAAAAGTAAATTTTAAAACTTTGCTTCAATATTTTTATTTTATTCATGTTTACCTTGTTGAGATAATTTCTCCACTGCTCAACAATATCTATACCTGTTCCATTCATCCCATATATTCCTTGTTTTTCTAGAATTTGTATTTATCAAATAGCTTTATTATCTTATATATTAAATTTTTATCTTTCTAAATATTTTTCTCTCCAAGTTCAAAAAAATTTAGCTTCTCTATATCTTAAAATAAAAATAAATTATTCTTGCCTTCATTCATGGTCCTCCTCATAATACCCATATCCTTTATTATTGCAATGTAATTTCTATAAGCAGTACTCTATGATCACTGACCCAAGTGACTTGAGTTCACGCACCAGATATGCCTTTGCTTAGTTAAGTAATCTCAGGCATGTCATGTAATCTCTCCTCATTTTGCCTTCCTAACTGGTGAAACTGTTGAATATATATATATATATATATATATATATATATATATATATATGTGTGTGTGTGTGTGTGTGTGTGTGTGTGTGTGTGTTTTGATCTATTTTAGGATATGAATCTATGAAGCTTTTGATTTCTTTAGCCATATTTTCAACTTGGAAATGTTCAAAAAGCAGAAAAAACACATTTGAGTTACTAAAACATAAAGCTTTTTCTTTCTTCTGCAGTCTCATTATCGATATGGCATAATGTTTTTTATCTTATATTTAAGGTCCTTATATCTTGTGTCTAGGGATACTCGAGGTACAAGTATAGACCCTCACAGCTGGCTGAAGAAACCACCCACAACTCAACACTTGTGTGTGGCCCACTTGTTGCTGGGTTCCTCCTCCCACCAGTTACTGAAACGACAACACTTCTTCAGCAAGGAGTGCAGAATTTGATGCAGGTATATCTTCTTTCTACAGACCTGCTGTGTCAACATATGATGGGTGGGTGGCTTCTGGGGAGATAAAAAAGCTGTAGGAGGCTGAACCATGCATGGGCTGAGGCTCCAATTTTTCAGGCACATGCTGCATTGTCCCAGTGGATTTTATTTACCAAAAAAGTAAAGTTAAAATTGTTAAGAACTTCAAAATGATCACAGAACATTATACTCAAGCATTACACTCAAACATTATACTCAGAAGAGCATGAGTCACTGTATGATTGTACTAGCCCTATGCCCTTGGACAGTCCTACTCTCCTGATTATAAACTTTCACTAGCTCCCAGCCTATGAAAAAAAAGTAATCTAAGAACTTCAGTGTGTCATTTAAGGTCTAAGTCCCAAATTCCTTAATGATTTTAGGAGGAAAGAAACACTGTGCAAAAAAGTCCACAAGGCTTGGGAAATAAATGTGGAGGATAAGATAAAAGGAGATTTCAAAGGCAATTTAAAATTTTGATTCAGAGAAACTGGGAAGGTGATAGTGTCATTAAGGGATTTGAAGGTACCCAGCTTCTGGAGCTCTTTTTTTTGGATATTAGAAAGAAGAGATGTGATAAGAACATTGAAGTATCAGTAAAACATCAAGTTTTATTAGGTAGCTTCAAAGATATATATATATATATATATATATATATATATATATATATATATATATTTCTAAGAGGTATTTGAGAAACATTGAGCATACTCAGAAGAGGGACATGTATATGCCAGAGATATAAATTTAAGGGTGTTGTGTAATTTCTCCAGAGAAAAGGGTCATCAAACTTTTTTTAATTCCAGAAAGATGGGTGCTCTGCAACTCATAAGGGTAAAAGCCACAGGATATTGCTCCATTATTATATTCAGCTATGCATTTAATTATGTTTTTGTCTTTGAAGTCACTAAGGTATTTTACAAAGATAAAATAGTTACGTGTGTTTTAAGATGTGGCTCAAAAAATGCAGACCTAGTTGTTTGTCTGAAATATTAAAATATTTTTTTCCTCTTGGGTGTACAAGCCTAATGTATGTCTCCATACTAAACTTTGAAATAAATTCTCAGCATATATTAATTCAGCACTTCAACAAAACCCTAGTATTAATGGACTCAGTGACCTCTAAATCACCATCTAGAACTCATAAGAAAGAAGTTAGAGAAAGAATGAGTCGGCAGTTAGCATATGACATCCGTTAAGAAACCCAAGTTCTAGTCTTAGTTCTTTCAGATATTTACTTTATGACCTGGGTAACACACTCCTTTTTGAGCTTTACTTTTCCATAACTCTTTTTTTTCAAAAATGAAACTCTTTATATCATGTACAGTGGTCAGGAAGAAATGCATGGTAGAGCTTCCCTTTTACATTTCCTTCCACACCTCTTTTTCCAAGAGTAAGCCATTTCTTCTGGACTAAACTTGGCCCACTTGTGAATACTTCGCTTCATCAGATGGAATGTCAAGTATTATTTGCTGGATAGGAGGTCACATGTGCCTTGACCCAAATTATTGTATTAGGAAAGGAATAATTTCCAGGATTGGGGCAGATCTGGTACATCTCTCTCTGGTTGTCTAAATACACTCAACATAATGGCTCTGTTAAGAATTAATATAGGGAGTTTGTATTTTTTCTCTTCCATTTTTTTTTTTTTTAGTAAAATACACATAACAGTTACCATCTGAACCTATTTGAATACAGTTCAGTGGTATTAAATACATTCATAATATGCTACCATTACCACCATTCATCTCCAGGATCCTTTTCATCTAGTAAAACTGAAATTCTATTCTCATTCAACAATAATTATCATTCTACCCTTCCCCAGAGCCCCTGAAAACCATCATACTACTTTTTAACTCTATGATTTTGAACACTAAGTGAAATCACACAATATTTGTCATTTTGTGACTGGCTTATTTTACTTAACCAAATATTCTTTCATTTTGTAGCATATGTCAGAATTTAATTTTCTTTTTAAGGATTAATAGTATTCCATTTTATGTAAATACCAGATTTTGCTATCATTCATCCATCTAAGAACACTTGATTTGCTTCCATCTTTTACTAATAAACTATGTTAACTACAATAAAGTTAATGCTACTATAAACATGGATGTACAATTATCTCTTTTAAATTCTTTCTTCCAACTCTTTTAGGCACACAGAAGACAAATTGCTGGATAATATTGTAATTATATTTTTAATTTTTTGAGAAATTGTCAGACAGTTTTCCATAGGAGCTATACTGTTTTACATTCCAACTGACAGTGCATAAGGGTTCCAATTTTTCCACATCCTCACAAACACTTGTTCTTTTTTTTAATAGTAGTCATCCAAATGGGTTTGAGGTAGTGTTTCATTGTGGATTTGATGTGTATTCTCCTAATAATTAGTGATGTTGAGCATCTTTTCATATGTTTATTGGTTATGTGCATATCTTTTTAGAGAAATGCTTATACAAGTGTTGTGGTGTTTGTTTTTATGTTGTTGAGTTTGAAGAGTTCTCTGTATATTCTGGATATTAATCTCTTATCAAATATATGACTTGCAAATATTTTCTCCAACATTTTGGGCTGCCTTAATATTCTATTGAAAATGTTTTTTGATGTACAATCTAAAAACTAAGTCTAGGAAAGGATAAAGAAGTTGTGGTAAATATATACAATGGAATCTTACTCAGCCATAAAAAAGAATGAAATAATGCTATCTGCAGCAACATGGATGGATCTAGATATTGTCATACTGAGTGAAGTATGTCAGTCAGAGAAAGACAAATATGATATGATATTGCTTATATGTGGAATCTAAAACAAATGGTAAAAATGAACTAATTTACAAAACAGAAATAGAGACACAGATGTAGAAAAAGAACTTACGGTTAACAGGGGAGAAAGTGGGGAGGGGGAGAGGGATAACCTGGGAGACAGGGACTGACAAATACACACTACTATATATAAAATAGTTAACTAATAAGGACCTACTGTATAGCACAGAAAACTCTTCTCAGTACTATGAGATGACCTATAAGGGAAAATAATCTAAACATGAGTGGATACATGTATACATAAAAAATAAAATAAAATAAAATAAAATAAAATAAAACTCATTAATTTGTAAAAAAAGGCTATTTTCTAAAATTAATTAATTAATTAATTAATTAATTTAGTGCTTGTATCTTTGGTGTCCTATTCAACAAATCTTTGCCGAATCAAATGTTATAAAATTTTGCCCTATGTTTTCTCCTAAGAATTTTATAGTCTTTGTTCTTTTATCTAGGTCTTTATTTATTTACTTATTGTTTTTTAAATTTTATTTTATTTATTTTTTTTATAAAGCAGGTTCTTATTAGTTATTGATTTAATACACATTAGTGTATATATGTCAATCCCAATCTGCCAATTCATCACACCACCACCCCCTCCCAGCCGCTTTCCCCTCTTGGTGTCTATATGTTTGTTTTCTACATCTGTCTCTCAAATTCTACTTTGCACACTGGTTCATCTGTACCATTTTTCTAGGCTCCACATATATGTGTTAATATATGATACTTGTTTTCTCTTTCTGACTTACTTAACTCGGTATGACCGTCTCTAGATTCATCCACATCTCTACAAATGACCCAATCTCGTTCCTTTTTATGGCGGAGTAATATTCCATTGTAGATATGTACCACATCTTCTTTGTCCATTCGTCTGTCAAAGGGCATTTAGGTTGCTTCCATGACCTGGCTATTGTAAATAGTGCTGCAATGAACACTGGGGTGCATGTGTCATTTTGAACTATGGTTTTCTCTGGGTATATGCCCAGTAGTGGGATTGCTGGGTCATATGGTAATTATATTTTTAGTTTTTAAGGAACCTCCATACTGTTCTCCATAGTGGCTCTATCAATTTACATTCCCAACAACAGTGCAAGAGGGTTCCCTTTTCTCCACAGCCTCTACAGCATTTGTTGTTTGTAGATTTTCTGATGCTGCCCATTCTAACTGGTGTGAGGTAATACCTCATTGTAGTTTTGATTTGCATTTCTCTAATAATTAGTGATGTTGAGCAGCTTTTCATGTGCTTCTTGGCCATCTGTATGTCATCTTTGGAGAAATGTCTATTTAGGTCTTCTGCCCATTTTTGGATTGGATTGTTTGTTTTTTTAATATTGAGCTGCATGAGCTGTTTATATATTTTGGAGATTAATCCTTTGTCCGTTGATTCCTTTGCAAATATTTTCTCGCATTCTGAGGGTTGTCTTTCAGTCTTGTGTATGGTTTCCTTTGCTGTACAAAAGCTTTTAAGTTTCATTAGGCCCCACTTGTTTATTTTTGTTTTTATTTCCATTACTCTAGGAGGTGGATCAAAAAAGATCTTGCTGTGATTTATGTAAAAGAGTGTTCTTCCTATGTTTTCCTCTAAGAGTTTTATAGTGTCCAGTCTTACATTTAGGTCTCTAAGACATTTTGTGTTTATTTTTGTGTATGGTGTTAGGGAGTGTTCTAATTTCGTTCTTTTACATGTGGCTGTCCAGTTTTTCCAGCACCAATTATTGAAGAGACTGTCCTTTCTTCATTGTATATCCTTGCCTCCTTTGTCATAGATTATTTGACCATAGGTGTGTGGGTTTATCTCTGGGCTTTCTATCCTGTTCCATTCATCTATATTTCCGGTTTTGTGCCAGTACCATATTGCCTTCATTACTCTAGCTTTGTAAGATAGTTTGAAGTCAGGGAGTTAGTTTCATCTAGCTCTGTTTTTTTTTTCCCTCCAGACTGCTTTGGCTATTCGGGGTCTTTTGTGTCTCCAATCAAATTTTAAGATTTTTTGTTCTAGTTCTGTAAAAAATGCCATTGGTAATTTGATAGGGATTGCATTGAATCTGTAGATTGCTTTGGGTAGTATAGTCATATTCACAATATTGATTATTCCAATCCAAGGACATGGTATATCTCTCCATCTGTTTTATCATCTTTAATTTCTTTCATCAGTGTCTTATAGTTATCTGCATACAGGTTTTTTGTCTCCCTAGGTAGGTTTATTCCTAGGTATTTTATTCTTTTTGTTGCAATGGTAAATGGGAGTGTTTCTTTAATTTCTATTTCAGATTTTTCATCATTAGTGTATAGGAGTGCAAGAGATTTCTGTGCATTAATTTTGAATCCTGCAACTTTACCAAATTCATTGATTAGCTCTAGTAGTTTTCTGGTGACATCTTTAGGATTCTCTATGTATAATATCATGTCATCTGCAAACAGTGACAGTTTTACTTCTTCTTTTCCAATTTGTATTTCTTTATTTCTTTTTTCTTTTTTTTCATTGTGTAATGGATAAGCCATTTTCTTATTACCATTATTTTTTTTTTAACATCTTTATTGGAGCATAATTGCTTTACAATGGTGTGTTAGTTTCTGCTTTGTAACAAAGTGAATCAGTTATACATATAAATATGTTCCCATATCTCTTCCCTCTTGCATCTCTCTCACTCCCACCCTCCCTATCCCCCCCCCAAGCTGGTCACAAACCACCCAGCTGATCTCAATGTGCTATGCGGCTGCTTCCCACTAGCTATCTATTTTACTTTTGGTAGTGTATATATGTCCATGCCACTCTCTCAATTTGTCACAGCTTACCCTTCCCCCCCCCCACATCCTCAAGTCCATTCTATAGTAGGTCTGTGTCTTTATTCCCATCTTACCCTTAGGTTCTTCATAACCTTTTTTTTTTTTTTCTTGGATTCCATATGTATATGTTAGCATACGGTATTTGTTTTTCTCTTTCTGTCTTACTTCACTCTATATGACAGACTCTAGGGCCATCCACCTCACTACAAATAACTCAATTTTGTTTCTTTATATGGCTGAGTAATATTCCATTGTGTATATGTGCCACATCTTCTTTATCCATTCATCTGTTGATGGACACATAGGTTGCTTCCATGTCCTGGCTGTTGCAAACTGAAAAGCTTTTGCACAGCAAAGGAAACCATAAACAAGACCAAAAGACAACCCTCAGAATGGAGAAAATATTTGCAAATGAAGCAACTGACAAAGGATTAATCTCCAAAATTTACAAGCAGCTCATGCAGCTCATTAACAAAAAAACAAACAACCCAATCCAAAAATGGACAGAAGACCTAAATAGACATTTCTCCAAAGAAGATATACAGATTGCCAATAAACACATGAAAGAATGCTCAACATCATTAATCATTAGAAAAATGCAAATCAAAACTACAATGAGATATAATCTCACACTGGCCAGACTGGCCATCATGAAAAAAATCTAGAAACAGTAAATGCTGGAGAGGGTGTGGAGTAAAGGGAACACTCTTGCACTGTTGGTGGGAATGCAAATTGATACAGCCACTATGGAGAACAGTATGGAGGTTCCTTAAGAAACTAAAAATAGAATTACCATACGACCCAGCAATCCCACTACTTGGCATATACCCTGAGAAAACCATAATTCAAAAAGAGTCATGTACCAAAATATTCATTGCAGCTCCTTTATTTCTTTTTCTTCTCTCATTGTCATGGTTAAGCCTTCCAAAACTCTCTTGAATAATAGTGGTGAGAGTGGACATCCTTGTCTCATTCCTGATCTTTGAGGAAATGCTTTCAGTTTTTCACCACTGAGAATGATGTTTCCTATGGGTTTGTCATATATGTCCTTTATTATGTTGATGTAGGTTCCCTCTATGCCCACTTTCTGGAGAGTTTTTATCATAAATGGGTGTTGAATTTTGTCAAAACTTTTTCTGCATCTATTGAGATGATCATATGGTTTTTATTTTTCAATTTGTTAATATGGTATATCACATTGAATGATTTGCATATATTGAAGAATCCTTGCATCCCTGGGATAAATCCCACTTGATCATGTTGTATGATCCTTTTAATGTGTTGTTGGATTCTGTTTGCTAGTATTTTGTTGAGGATTTTTGCGTCTATATTCATCAGTGATATTGGTCTGTAATTTTCTTTTTTTGTAGTATCTTTGTCTGGTTTTGGTATCAGGGTGATTGTGGCCTCATAGAATGAGTTTGGGGGTCTTCTTTCCTCTGCAATTTTTTGGAAGAGTTTGAGAAGGATGGGTGTTAGCTCTTCTCTAAATGTTTGATAGAATTCACCTGTGAAGCCATCTGGTCCTGGATTTTTGTTTGTTGGAAGATTTTTAATCACAGTTTCAATTTCATTACTTGTGATTGGTCTGTTCATATTTTCTGTTTCTTCCTGGTTCAGTCTTGGAAGGTTATACCTTTCTAAGAATTTGTCCATTTCTTCCAGGTTGTCCATTTTATTGGCATAGTGTTGCTTGTAGTAGTCTCTTAAGATGCTTTGTATTTCTGTGGTGTCTGTTGTAACTTCTCCTTTTTCATTTCTAATTTTACTGATTTGAGTCCTCTCCCTCTTTTTTTTTTTTGATGAGTTTGGCTAATGGTTTATCAATTTTGTTTATCTTCTCAAAGAACCAGCTTTTAGTTTTATTGACCTTTGTTATTGTTTTCTTTGTTTCTATTTCATTTGCTTCTGCTCCGATATTTATGATTTCTTTCCTTCTGCTAACTTTGGGTTTTGTTTGTTCTTCTTTCTCTATTTCCTTTAGGTGTAAGGTTAGATTGTTTATTTGAGATGTTTCATGTTTCTTGAGGTAAGCTTCTATTGCTATAAACTTCCCTTTTATAACTGATTTGCTGCATCCCATAGGTTTTACATTGTCATGTTTTCATTGTCATTTGTCTCTAGGTATTTTTTGATTTCCCCTTTGATTTCTTCAGTGATCTCTTGGTTATTTAGTAACGTATTGTTTAGCCTCCATGTGTTTGTTTCTTATGTTTTGTTCCCTGTAATTGATTTCTAATCACATAGCATTGTGGTCAGAAAAGATGCTTGATATGATTTCAATTTTGTTAAATTTACAGAGGCTCGATTTGCGACCCAAGATGTGATCTATCCTGGAGAAGGTTCCGTACACATTTGAGAAGATATTGTAATCTGCTGTTTTTGCATGGAATGTCCTATAAATATCATTTAAATCTGTCTGTTCTATTGTGTCATTTAAAGCTTTTGTTTCTTTATTAATTTTGTTTTGATGATCTGTCCATTGGTGTAAGTGAGGTGTTAATGTCCCCCACTATTTTTGTGTTACTGTTGATTTCCTTTTTTATAGATGTTAGCAGTTGCCTTATGTATCGAGGTGCTCCTATGTTGGGTGCATATATATTTATAATTGTTATATCTTCTTCTTGGATTGATCTTTTGATCATTATATAGTTTCCTTCCTTGTCTTTTGTAACATTCTTTATTTTAAAGTCTTTTTTATCTGATATGAGTATTATTACTCCAGCTTTCTTTTGATTTACATTTGCATGGAATATCTTTTTCCATCCCCTCACTTTCAGTCTGTATGTGTCCCTTGGTCTGAAGTGGGTCTCTTGTAGACAGCATATATATGGGTCTTGTTTTTGTATCAATTCAGTGAGCCTGTTTCTTTTGGTTGGAGCATTTAATCCATTCACTTTTAAGGTAATTATCGATATGTATGTTCCTATGACCGTTTTCTTAATTGTTTTGGGTTTGTTTTTGTAGGTCCTTTTCTTCTCTTGTTTTTCCCACTTAGAGAAGTTCCTTTAGCATTTGTTTTAGAGCTGGTTTGGTGGGGTGGAATTCGCTTAGCTTTTACTTGTCTGTAAAGCTTTTGATTTCTCCATTGAATCTGACTGAGATCCTTTCCATGTAGAGTAATCTTGGTTGTAGGTTCTTCCTTTCCATCACTTTAAATATATCATGCCACTCCCTTATGGCCTTCAGAGTTTCTGTTGAAAAATCAGCTGATAACCTTATGGAAATTCTCTTGTATGTTATTTGTTGCTTTTCCCTTGCTGCATTTAATATATATTTTTTTAATTTTTAATTTTATTTTATTTTTATTTATGGCTGTGTTGGGTCTTCATTTCTGTGCAAGGGCTTTCTCCAGTTGCGGCAAGTGGGGGCCACTCTTCATCACGGTGTGTGGGCCTCTCACTATCGTGGCCTCTCCCATTGCAGAGCACAGGCTCCAGACGCACAGGCTCAGCAATTGTGGCTCATGGGCTTAGTCGCTCCGCGGCATGTGGGATCTTCCCAGACCAGGGCTCGAACCCGTGTCCCCTGCATTGGCAGGCAGATTCTCAACTACTGCGCCACCAGGGAAGCCCTAATATATTTTTTTGAATTTAATTTTTGGTTTTTTTTTAATTAATATGTGTTTCAGTGTGTTTCTCCTTGGGTTTATCCTATATGGGACTCTCTGCACTTCCTGGACTTGGGAGTTTATTTCCTTTCCCATGTTAGGGAAGTTTTCGACTGTCGTCTCTTCAAATATTTTCTCAGATCCTGTCTCTGTCTCTTCTTCTTTTGGGACCCATAGAATTCGAATGTGGTTGCATTTAATCTTCTCCCAGAGGTCTCTTAGTCTGTCGTCATTTCTTTTCATTCTTTTTTTCTTTATTCTGTTCTCCAGCAGTGAAATCCACCATTCTGTCTTCCAGGTCACTTATCTATTCTTCTGCCTCAGTTATTCTGCTATTGATTCCTTCTAGTGTATTTTTCATTTCAATTATTTTATTGTCCATCTCTGTTTGTTTGTTCTTTAATTCTTCTAGGTCTTTGTTAATCATTTCTTGCATCTTCTTGATCTTTGTGTCCATTCTTTTTCTGAGGTCCTGGATCATCTTCACTATCATTATTCTGAATTCTTGTTCTGCAAGGTTTCCTATCTCCACTTCATTTAGTTGTTTTTCTGGAGTTTTATCTTGTTCCTTCATCTGGTACATAGCCCTCTGCCTTTTCATCTTGTCTATCTTTCGGTGAATGTGGTTTTTGTTCCACAGGCTACAGGATTGTAGTTCTTCTTGCTTCTGCTGTCTGTCCTCTGTGGATGTGGCTATGTAAGAGGCTTGTGCAAATCTCCTGGTTGGATGGACTTGTGGTGGGTAGAGCTGGCTGTTGCTCTGTTTGACAGAGTTCAGTAAAACTTTAATCTGCTTGTCTGCTGATGGGTGTGTCTGTGTCCCCTCCCTGTTGGTTCTTTGGCCGGAGGTGACCCAACACAAGCCTACCCGGGCTCTTTGTTGTGGCTAATGGCTGACTCTGGGAGGGCTCACACCAAGGTGTACTTCCCAGAACTTCTGCTGCCATTGTACTTGTCCTCACAGTGAAACACAGTCACCTCCCACCTCTGAAGAAGACCCTCCAACACTAGCAGGTAGATCTGGTTCAGTCTCCTATCAGGTCACTGCTCCTTCCCCTGGGTCCCAATGTGCACTGTACTTTGTGTGTGCCCTCCAAGAGTGGAGTCTCTGTTTCCCCCATTCCTGTTGAAATCCTGTAATCCAATACCACTAGGTTTCAATGTCTGATTTTCTCGGAATTACTCCTCCCATTGCTGGACCCCCAGGTTGGGAAGCCTGACGTGGCACTCAGAACCTTCACTCCAGTGGGTGGACTTCTGTGGTATAAGTGTTCTCTAGTTTGTGAGTCACCCACCCAGCAGTTATGGGATTTGATTTTATTGTGATTACACCCCTTCTACTGTCTCATTGTGGTTTCTCCTTTGTCTTTGGTTGTGGGGTATCTTTTTTGGTGAGTTCCAGTGTCTTCCTGTTGAAGATTGTTCAGCAGTTAGTTGTGAGCCTGGTGCTCTCACAAGAGGGAGTGAGAGCATGTCCTTCTACTTAGCCATCTTGAACCAATCTCCCTAGGTCTTTAATGTAACTGCTCTGTCTAGAACTTCCAGTTTTATGTTGAGCAGATGTGGCAAAACAGACATTCTTGACTTATTCCTGATCTTACAGGGAAAGTTTTCAGTCTTTCACTATTGAATATAATGTTAACAGTGTGTTTTTTTCAATATGGCTTTTATTATGTTAAGTTAGTTTTCTTCTATTCTTAGTTTGTTTGAGTGTTTTTTTCATGGAAAAGTGTTTAATTTTGTCAAATGCTTTTTCCAAAGGAATTGAGATGATCTGTGATTTTTCCCATTTATTCTGTTAATGTGGTATATTACATTGACTTATTTTCAGGTGTTGAAACATTCTTGCATTCCAGGAATAAATCCCACTTCGTCATGGAGTGTAATCTTTTTAATATATTGATGAATTCAGTTTGCTAGTATTTTGTTGAGTATTTTTGTATTAATGTTTATATGGGATTATTCGTCTGCAGTTTTCTTTCCTTGTATTGTCTTTGGTTTTGGTTTCAGGTCCCTAATTCTTAACCGAAGCCCAAACCATAACCTGGTGAGAGAATTGATTTTCATAGTAAGCATCTTTATTGTAACAATACCAATGAAAAATAAAATATAAACTTTAAAAAGTAACTGTAGCAATTTTTATGTATTGAATATTAAATATATTTGTAATTAATTAAGCAAATAAAATTTTTCTTAAGAAATAACAAGTGTTGGCTAGGACCTGGAGAATGTGAAACACTTGTGCACTGTTGGTGGGAATGTAAATTGGTACAGTCACTATGGAAAATAGTATGAAATTTCTTCAAAAATTAAAAATAGAGCTACCATATATTGCACAATTCCACTTCTGGATGTTTTTATGAAGAATACAAAAAGACTAAATCAACATGATATCTGCACCTAATGTTCATTGCAGCCTTATTTACAATAACCAAGATATGGAAACAACCTAAGTGTCCATCAATAGGTAAATGGATAAGGAAAATATGGTAAATGTATATATAATGGACTATTATTCAGCCATAAAAAAGAATAAAATCTTGCCATTTGTAACATTGTGGTTGGACTTTGAGGGCATTATGCTAAGTGAAAGTAGTCACAGAGAAAAATAAATATCATATGAAGACAGTTATATGTGAGATCTTAAAAAAAAACCTCAGAGATACAGGGAACCAATTGGAGGTTGCTGGAGGAAGGGGGTGGAGGGTGAGCAAGATGAATGAAAAGGGTCAAAAGGTACAAATTTCAGTTATAAAATAAATATTCATGGGTATGTAATATACAGCATGGTGACTATAGTTAATAATATGCTATTGCTTATTTGAAAGTTGCTGAGTGTAAATATTAAAAGTTCTCATCACAAGAAAAAACTGTGTAACTATGTATGGTAAAGATGTTAACATGACTTACTATGGTGTTCATTGTGCAATATATACAAATATCGAGTCATTGTGTCATACATCTGAAACTAATATAATGTTATATGTCAGTTATACCTTAATAAAAATTAATTAAACATTAATTTTAATGTAAACTAATACAATATTAATATTGATCTATTCATTCTATCATTACATAATATTTTTTGAGAGCCTTCCTTTTACCAGGCTCTGTTTTGAGATACAATGCTGATAAAGATAAACCTGGCACATTTCTTCAAGGAACTTAAATTGTAATATGGAAAGTAGGCCAAAAATCTCAGAAACAAATCAAAATATTTTAAGTTGGAATAAAAATAATGAAGGAAACAAACAGAATGTAGATAGAGAATAGATGGGAGAAAAATCTTTAGATGGAGTAGCTGGGAAAATTTATTTGGATGTTTTTTTATGGGAGCAAAATTTGTCACTTCAAAATGTGTCTCTTTAGTATGATGATTAATTTAGACTAATTATTTTTAAGAAACAGAAGACTCAGGAAGATTTTCTTGTTATCTCTCCCTTAACTGCCTAAATTAATTTAGGTAAAAGGCCTATTCTGGAGAAGAGCTATCACTGGAGATATCCGCAAAGAAAATGGGCTAGGTGTGGTGTGGGAAACTTGGCAGGGCCTAGAGATCAGAATCTACTCTGTGTCCCATCTTCTTTGCATGGCTCAGCAAACATTTCTTTACCAAACATTTGCTTTTCAAGTTCCATGTGAATTATCTTCCTCCCCTTTGAAGTCCCAAACCACTACCCCCAACATCCTCTTTTGTCTTTAGCTGAAGATGGTAATTAAGTTGAAGGCTCTGGTCATTTTAGGAGGTTATTTTTCCTGGGTCTATCCCATGTATACATATTATTAAATTTTGATTTTTTCCTGTTAGTCTGTTTCATGTCAATTTAATTGGTAGACCAGCCAGAAGAAACTAGAATGGTAGAGAAAAATTCCTTCCTCCGCAGAAGTTGATATATAAAGTGAGACCGAAAAGGTGATTTTTTTAAAAGATGCTTCCATTAATACAGGAGTATATATTAAATCTTATACACATAATTAATTTGGAGAACTAGTCAAAATTATTTGATTTATTTATTTTTGGCTCTGCTGGGTCTTCGTTGCTGTGCGTGGGCTTTATCTTGTTGTGGCGAGTAGGGGCTACTCTTCTTTGCGGTGTGCAGGCTTCTCATTGTGGTGGCTTCTCTTGCTGCCGAGCACAGGCTTTAGGTGCGCAGGCTTCAGTAGTTGTGGCTCGTGGGTTTGGTTGCTCCATGGCATGTGGGATCTTCCCGGACCAGGGCTCAAACCCGTGTCCCCTGCATTGGCAGGTGGATTCTTAACCACTGCACGACCAGGGAAGCCCCTACAATTGCATTTAAATAGATTTTCTAACGCTATATCTGGAGAAAAGGAGAGGAGCAAAGTGGCATTTCTTTGTCATAGCCTGGCTTATTTTTATAAAGTAATTTGAAGCACACTCTTCAAATAATGTTTTTGTAGTGTTTGCAAGCAATGTAAAATAAGCTAATATGCACAACCCAGTAGGAATTAACACAGTGACTCAAACGTTTTAAATAAATTAAAAAAATAATGATTTGGGATTTTATTTCATGTTCCAGAATACTATGTGTACAGTTTGTTGAGTCTGAAATTGTACTTAGTAAAGGTTCCTTATTTATATTAGGATGTATTTGCTAGCATGTTTTTAAACTTAAATCTTACATGGAAAGATATGGCATTAGCTGCTTCATTAATACTAAATGATTGATTTACAAACTATTACATCAATACTTTCATTTACCTTCAAATGCAAGTAAGCATTTAATGTTTTCAACACGAACTTTATATTCAATAATTTGTCCATATATTTTGACCTTTAGATATATTTAAATTTGAAGATAAATTATAGCATTAGCCTATATGAAGATGATTTTAATTTCTAAATCAAATGGCTGGTTTATTCAAGTTATGGCTCAACTTAGGAAAAGTTTTATTAATCAAGAATGGCTACTGATAACTTCTCTGGTGGAAATTCTATAAATTGTTTCATTGTGGAAATATTTTATTAAGATATGTAAAATTCTATTATTTCTGTTATTCTGTGGATATAGTGAGGTAGACAATGGAGGGTACATCAGAAATCCTGGGGAACACAGGTAAGCTCTTTCTCTCTAATCACCCTGTAATGATGATAGTAAATTACAATGTTCATCATCATCCACACAGAGACAATAAAAATTACATAATTAATGACATGATTTAAATGCCTTCTAAATTCAAGCAATAGACAAAGCAGTCTTGGTGCATTATCCGACTTAATTTGGATAAATGCAACAATCCCATGTAGTAAGCATTACTGTCAATCCCATTTTATATGAGGAAATTTATGCTTAAAATCTAAATAATTTATCACAGAGCTCAAAGCAAATAAATGGTGGAGTGGGAATTAATCCTAGGTCCTTGTTATGGCACCTCAAACCATAGCATCAGTGCTTCCCAAACGTGGGAAATCATAAATAAAATTCCTGGGAATATTTATAAGATTAGATTCCAAAGTCCATGCTAAACTGCAAAATCTTTGCCAAGAGTGAGACATGAACACTGGGACAAGTTGATATAAAGTGATATAATGTACCTTCTGATGTGATACATCACATATGTGTGTTTTCTTGCTAAAAATGTTTAGTCTGGATCACAAAACAATACTTAATCTAATCACAAAGTATCAAGATCAGAATGTGGGGTGTTTCTAAATAATTGGAATAGTATCTTAAAATAAGACAAATCACAAAATACAAATTAAAAAACTAAAACAAAATTTTAAAAAATATAAGGATTCCTTAGATAAAGGATACCAAAACGATACAATAAATTTCATTGTATTAACTGTGATTGAAACCTAAATTTAAAACACACACACACACACACAAACACACATAAGTACAAAAGACTTTTTTTAAATACTTGGGGAAACCTGAATACTGGATGTATATTAGATTATATTATTGGCTTAATCCTAATTTTCTAAGGTATGATAATCGTACTATGCTTATATAGGAGACCACCTTTATTCTTAAGTGCTGCATAATAAAGTATTTAGGGTAAAATGTCATAAATCTAAGATGTTTTCAAATACTTCAGCAAAAAATAAACAGAAAATGTGTATGTTTGCATGTGTATGTGGAAACAGAAAGAAAGAAATGGAAGGAGAGCAACAGAGATAGAGGGAGGAGGGAAAGACAGAGAGAGAGAGAAATCAAATATAGCAAAATGCTAAAAAATGATGAATCTAGTTGACAGCTATATGATGTTCATTGTACCATTATTTCTACTTTGTATGAATTTATTTTGTATTCAGAATAAAAAGTTCTGTAGTGGGAACCTCAAAATGTAAATCTGATGAGTTTTAGGCTATATCATCTATGATCTATATCATCATTTATACATAACCTCCATTACACACGTCTTAGAATTTGCATATGTACACAGATGTTCATATCCGTATAAAGAAAAGACAAAATCTTATCTCCTGGAAGAGGAAATGGAGAATGAGGGAAGGGACAGAAAATAAGAATGAGAGTGGCCATCAAGGGAAAGATAATGGGTGGTAAGATAGGTGAATTAATGTTGGTAGTTATAAAAGACAATAGGTGACCAGAAAGCCAACCAAATATGTCAGAAGATTGAAATATATTAAGAAGACAAAAATTTAAAAAAATATGAAGGAAGAGCTCAAGAAGAAAATATTCTAACAAGCATTGGATTAGGCAGCAGTAGGATAAGTCAGGAGGGGTGGATTTAATCTCATGCAAAGATCTGGATGTAGAGTTTTGTTGGGAAATATAATTAAAAGCAAAATCCCCCAACTCAAGAAACCCTCCCTGCAAAGAGAGTGGAGAAAGAAAATACTTTTATTATTGAATATGCATTAAACCAGAAAGTAATGTGTACCACAGGAATTCAAAATGCAAAAACATAAAGGAATCTCACTCCCTTATATAGCTAAGTAGATACAATCTATTTATATACATATTTTCAAAATAAACAATAAATAGTCCACAAGTAAGAGGACTTAGCAACCTCTTTCACACATAGTTCATCCTAAGTTTACCTAGTAAATGTGGTGATCATCTGTGTTAACTTATGTGCTCTATCCAGAGGAAAAACAAACTTCTGATGTTTTTATGATAAGAGGTAGTTTGTAAATTGGAGCAAGGCATCCACAAAAGTCAGGCTTTTACCCTCCCACAGGAAATGGGAGATAAGGGAGATATCTAACTAGATGTTTGAATTTCAAAAAGATGGCTCTCAAGGTATTTGCATTTTAAAA
This sequence comes from Balaenoptera acutorostrata, assembly GCF_949987535.1. Taxonomy (NCBI): domain Eukaryota; kingdom Metazoa; phylum Chordata; class Mammalia; order Artiodactyla; family Balaenopteridae; genus Balaenoptera; species Balaenoptera acutorostrata. Next base: position 70,202,019 of record NC_080085.1, read on the forward strand.
ACTGAGAAATCACTTCAAAGTTTTCTAAAAAGAGAGGTGAGAAAAATCACCACCCTCATTTTCAAAAGAGAGAATTAAGCCTCTTATTTTCTAATTTGAATGTGTCCTTATAGTATGAGGATATTATTAATAATATTAATTATAATTATACAATTTATTATTATAAGCATTATAAAATACAAAGTACCATTTGCCAAGCACCCGCTATGTGCAGAAAAAAGGCAAAATACTATGTAAATATTATTCTATTTACTCCTTACAACCCAATGAGATAAGTGCTATTATTATCCTCACCAAACAAGGGAGAAAACTGTTGTGCAAAGATTCTAAGTGGCTTGCCAGAATTCAAGCAGCTACAAAATTGAGAAGCTAGATTTATGAAACAAGTCTTTTCTGGTTCCAAAGTTCTTAAAATTTCTACTACAAAACATCCCAAAAAGTTAAACGCAAAACTTTCAATGTCTGACCTGATAGAAAGTGAAATGTTGACCTAGAGCAATCGCTCATTAGAGGCAGAACTGGAGCTTGGGTGCCTGAGTTAGGGTTAAGTGTCCCCAGATAGAAAGGCTAGAGGGTTGTGTGAACAGAAAGCCAAGCAGGTATTATACAATCAAATAATTTGCACATATAAATCCTAGCTGAAGTATAATAATAGTCAAAGGCGGGGGGTCTTTCCTGTTAATTAATTCAGGAAGAAAATACCAACTGCAAAGAAAGCAACTAAAGACCCTGTATAACTTACAATAAGGAGAAAGATAAGACTCCCTATCTTGAAGTCTAAAAATGAACAGGAGACCTGGTCTGTTAGGTCATTTTGCATTAAAGGTAATATATATTTTTTATCCTATTATAAAAATAATTCATGTTTAACACGGAATGTTTGAAATATACAGAAAATCACTCTAATCCCATATTTAAATATAACTCCTGTTAACATTGTGGTGCATGCCTTCCAAAAATTTGTGTTCTTTTTACTGAACACTAATGCACATGTTTGAAAAACTCTTTCCATGAGAGATAACAAGTCCGTGAAGCTATGTGATTTGGAGGCCAGTGTTCCATCTTTAAGGCTGTGACACCCCTGCCCATTTGGCCCAATGGCTCTCAGAACCAGCCTTTGTTTGCCTAATAATGATAATAAAAATCACTTCCCATAAAGTGGCTGACCTACCAAAGTTTGTCACGATTACAGACCTCATCAGCATTGCCTAGGGAATTTGACAATTGGAACATCAGAGTATTTTTAATCAACAAGACCAAATTGCAAAATCCTCTTCTAATAATTTGTGCAAGCCATCATTTAAATAGATATAAGCAATTCCTTCAGCCACTTCAGGCCTATAAAAGGGTCCTAATCCTTTAGACCACCAAATCCTAATGGGCTTCTGTAAAGATTGGCTTCAATAGACACTCTTGAAGAAAAAAGACATTTTTACAAAGAAACTAGTAAATTCTACAAAAGAGATGAAAGAAGTGTGGGGAAATTACTTGAATTTAGCCAAATTCCATTAGCTATTTTTGAATAGAAATTAAATAAAAATGACCAAGTTGGATCAAAACAAGAGATGTGAAACAACAGACCTCATAAAGGTATTATGGGAGTTTTGGAAAGATCTCAACATCCAACAATGTCAAAGGATAAAATCTTTGTAGTTCAGGATCAAGATAAATCAAGAAATTATGGTGACACATCTGGAGATAAGATTTGAAGTAGTGGAAAAGCCTTATGAAAGAACAAAAAGTAATCCTGCTAAATATTTATGTAGTATTTTATAATTTTCAAAATACTTTTATGCACATTATTTTATTTAATACTTAGTAGATTTTATTAGTGTTATTTCAAAATCACTGAGGCTTACAGAATAGAAGTAGCATACTCAAGGAGAGTTAGGATTTGAACTTAAATCAATCTAACTACCATGCCTTGATTCTGAACCACTGTGTTATATGGGTCCCATATTAATTTAAATCAGCCATGTTCGAATTTTAATACTAAGAATCCTTTTAATTATTTCATTTACTCTCATAGATCCTTTATCCTGAAATATTTTAATTAAAAACTTTGTATTCATTTCTTTTTTATTTTAATTTTTTAACGTCTTTATTGGAGTATAATTGCTTTAAATGGTGTGATAGTTTCTGCTTTATAACAAAGTGAATCAGTTATACATATACATATATCCCCATATCTCTTCCCTCTTGCGTCTACCTCCCTCCCTATCCCACCCCTGTAGGTGGTCACAAAGCACCGAGCTGATCCCTCTTGTGTCTACCTCCCTCCCTATCCCACCCCTGTAGGTGGTCACAAAGCACCGAGCTGATCTCCCTGTGCTATGCTGCTGCTTCCCCCTAGCTATCTATTTTACGATTGGTAGTATATATATGTCCAGGCCACTCTCTCACCTTGTCCCAGCTTACCTTTCCCTCTCTGCGTATCCCCAAGTCCATTCTCCAGTAGGTCTGTGTCTTTATTCCCATCTTGCCCCTAGGTTCTTCAGGACCTTTTTTTTTTTTTTTTTTAGATTCCATATATATGTGTTAGCATATGGTATTTGTTTTTTCTCTTTCTGACTTACTTCACTCTGTATGACAGACTCTAGGTCGATCCACCTCACCACAAATAACTCAATTTCGTTTCTTTTTATGGATGAGTAATATTCCATTGTATATATGTGCCACATCTTCTTTATCCATTCATGTGTTGATGGACACTTAGGTTGCTTCCATGACCTGGCTGTTGTAAACAGAGCTGCAATGAACATTTTGGTACATGACTCTTTTTGAATTATGGTTTTCTCAGGGTATATGCCCAGTAGTGGGATTGCTGGGTCATATGGTAGCTCTATTTTTAGTTTTTTAAGGAAACTCCATACTGTTCTCCATAGTGGCTGTATCAATTTACATTCCCACCAATAGTGCAAGAGGGTTCCCTTTCCTCCACACCCTCTCCAGCATTCATTTTTTGTAGATTTTTTGGTGATGGCCATTCTGAACAGTGTGAGATGATATCTCATTGTAGTTTTGATTTGCATTTCTTTAATGATTAATGATGCTGAGCATTCTTTTATGTGTTTGTTGGCAATCTGTATATCTTCTTTGGAGAAATGTCTACCCAGGTGTTCTGCCCATTTTTGGACTGAGTTGTTTGATTTTTGATTTTGAGCTGCATGAGCTGCTTGTAAATTTTGGAGATTAATCCTTTGTCAGTTGCTTCATTTTCAAATATTTTCTCCCATTCTGAGCATTGTCCTTAGGTCTTGTTTATATTTTCCTTTGCTGTGCAAAAGCTTTTAAGTTTCATTAGGTCCAGTTTGTTTATTTGTGATTTTATTTCCATTTCTCTAGGAGCTGGGTCAAAAAGGATCTTGCTGTGATTTATGTCATAGAGTGTTCTGCCTATGTTTTCCTCTAAGCATTTGATAGTGTCTGGCCCTACATTTAGGTCTTTAATCCATTTTGAGTATGTTTTTCTGTATGGTGTTAGGGAGTGTTCTCATTTCACTCTTTTACATGTAGCTGTCCAGTTTTCCCAACACCACTTACTGAAGAGGCTGTCTTTTCTCCACTGTATATTCTTGCCTCTTTTATCAAAGATAAGGTGACCATATGTGTGTGGGTTTATCTCTGGGCTTTCTATCCAGTTCCATTGATTTCTATTTCTGTTTTTTTGTCAGTACCATACTGTCTTGATGACTGTAGCTTTCTAGTATAGTCTGAAGTCACGGAGCCTGATTCCTCCAGCTCTGTTTTTCTTTCTCAAGATTGCTTTGGCTATACAGGCTCTTCTGTGTTTCCATAGAAATTGTGAAAATTTTTGTTGTAGTTCTGTGAAAAATGCCATTGGTAGTTTGATAGAGATTGCATTGAATCTGTAGATTGCTTTGGGTAGTATAGTCATTTTCATAATGTTGATTCTTCCAATCCAAGAACATGGTATATCTCTCCATCTGTTTGTATCATCTTTAATTTCTTTCATCAGTGTCTTATAGTTTTCTGCATATAGTTCTTTTGTCTGCTTAGGTAGGTTCATTCCTAGGTATTTTATTTTTTTTCTTGAAATGGTAAATGGGAGTGTTTCCTTAATTTCTCTTTCATAATTTTCATCATTAGTGTATAAGAGTGCAAAAGATTTCTGTGCATTAATTTTGTATCCTGCTCCTTTACCAACTTCATTGATTAGCTTTAGTAATTTGTGGTAGCATCTTTAAGATTCTCTCTGTATAGTATCATGTCATCTGCAAACAGTGACAGCTTTACTTCTTCTTTTCCAATATGGATTCCTTTATTTCTTTTTCTTCTCTGATTGCTGTGGCTAAAACTTCCAAAATATGTTGAATAGTAATGGTGAAAGTGGGCAACCTTCTCTTGTTCCTGATCTTAGTGCAAATTCTTTCAATTTTTCACCATTGAGAATGATGTTGCCTGTGGGTTTGTCATATATGGCTTCTATTATGTTGAGGTAAGTTCCCTCTATGCCTACTTTCTGGGGGTGGGGGTTATCATAAATCGGTGTTGAATTTTGTTGAAAGCTTTTTCTACATCTATTGAGATGATCATATATTTTTTATCCTTCAGTTTGTTTATATGGTGTATCACATTGATTGATTTGTATATTTCAATGAATCTTTGCATTCCTGGGAGAAACCCCACTTGATCATGGTGTATGATCCCTTTAATGTGCTGTTGGATTCTGTTTGCTAGTATTTCTTTTAGAATTTCTGCATCTGTGTTCTTCAGTGATATTGGCCTGTAGCTTTCTTTTATTGTGACATCTTTGTCTGGTTTTGGTATCAGGGTGATGGTGGTCTCACAGAATGAGTTTGGGAGTGTTCCTCCCTCTGCTATATTTCACAAGAGTTTTAGAAGGATAGGTGTTAGCTCTTCTCTAAATGTTTGATACAATTCACCTGTGAAGCTATCTGGTCCTGGACTTTTGTTTGTTGGAAGATTTTAATTCACAGTTTCAATTTCAGTGCTTGTGATTGGTCTTTTTATATTTTCTATTTCTTCCTGGTTCAGTCTCGTAAGTTTCAGCCACCATCTCAACCAGGGTATATTGCTAATAATAATGTTTGATGTTCTGTTTATTTTGCTAATAAATGGCAATGTGATTCTTATATATGTACATTGATACCTAAATATATACAGAATATTTATAGGTGATTTTTGATATTTTGGCATTGCTTATCCTCAACATTACTTTAATATTGTTACATATAGAATTATTTACATAAGCTGGGGAGAAAAATTAAAGTGTTACATGGATCCTGATTAACAAGCAAGCAAACCAAATTTAGTGATTATTTTAGCAGACAGAATAGCAATTACCAAAGAAGACCAAAATAGTTTAGCAATAGACATAATTGTCATAACTGAAAAAAAGAAAAATGAAAATGCCGTGATAAGCAACACTTTTTAAGTTCTCCAGACAATCCTGAACTGCCAGGATTTCTTCTAGTTACTTAATAGCTTTAGCTAGTGAAAATTTGTCCATGTATACTTTAGCAAATTTAGACGAATTTGTTCTCCCATGTGGCAGAGCAGTGTTTCCCAACTTTTAGTCATTTGAATACCACATTCAAGAATTTTGTAATATCTACATGTCATCATTATTATCATTTACTCAACACTTAAGAAAATGTCTTTAATTACTCCTTGAAAATAAATGTTATTATTATTAACATTAAGATCTTTAGATGAAACACTACTGCAGATCTTGATCATCATACACTGCATCTTTTTTTAGAATTCAAGGAACTCACAAATTCCTTAAGTATGATACAGCATAGTGTATAATAAGTTGGGTGTTAGTGACAATGTTACTGTAGATTTTCAACAAATATTAGAAAACGGACTCACTTATTCACTTACCACAAGCATTTGAAACACAACCTCTCCCCGAGAATGCATCAAACTCCTCCAAGAGTCTGGAATGGCTACCATAAATTCTGAACTTACTCATAACCTTGGTTCTTACTTAAAGTACAGTTTTAACAAGCTCTATTTTTTCAGAGCTAAATAACAAATTGTAAGGGGAGGTGAGTCTGATTAGAGGCAAGGATGGTAAAAGCAAGGGAATCAACTGCTGACCTCCTGATGTTGTGAGAAGTGACAAAAAAACAAAAACAGACCTATCTTCCAATATTTTCCAATGAAGGATACCCATAATGGTGATGACATTAAATAATCAAGAAAATCATTCAGGGCTTCCTTGGTGGTGCAGTGGTTAAGAGTCTGCCTGCCAATGCGGGGAACACGGGTTTGAGCCCTGGTCTGGGAAGACCTCACATGCCGCGGAGCAACTAAGCCCGTGAGCCACAACTACTGAACCTGCGTGTCTGGAGCCTGTGCTCCGCAATGGGAGAGGCCGTGACAGTGAGAGGCCAGTGCACCACGATGAAGAGTGGCCCCCGCTCGCCGCAACTGGAGAAAGCCCTTGCACAGAAACGAAGACCCACCACAGCCAAAAATAAATAAATAAATAAATTTATTAAAAAAAAAAGAAAGAAAATCATTCAGTTACATTTGATGTCCTTTATTTGAGACAACAAATAAATATGTAATTTAAAAATCCATCCAAAAAGGTTAAAATACAAATATGAATTGCTTGTAGAGAAACACTTTGGTTATCTGTAAAATTCACATAAGCAGAACATTGCATTTGTAACATGGCCAGGTAAATGAATTGTCATTATACTTTTTTAAAGATGAAGGAGGATGTCTCTGAATTTCTGATTATTTTTGAGTTATTATAATTCACCGAGATGCTGTCAAGGTCATGACATATTTTTAAAATAATAGATGTAATCATTAGGTAAAACAAAGTCCAAATCCTGAGGACCTTCCATGCCACAGAAATATAAACTATTACATCCTTATAAGACTGACTGAGCAGTGAATTGTGAGTCATTGCTGATGATCCAAAGGAGGCAGGAATTTTGGCCCAGGCTAACCTTACAAGAAAAAAATAATAATAGTACCAAACGTCAGCCAAATCCCATGATCTCATTGTGAAGCGTTATTTCCCTAATATTAAGAGCTGTTTCTCCTGATCAGAACAGAAAAATACAAACCAGTCATAAAATGGAAGGAGGAAGAAAGAGGAATATAATTTCTTGCATAAAATGAATTTTAGTGGTTCTTAAAAAAACATAAAGAAACCTCTAGAAGACTGACAAATAAATAAAGAAGAAAAAAACACAAAACACAAATTACTAATATCAAGATTAAAACAGAGGACAATAGTGATTTTATAGCAATTAAAATGATAATAAGGAAACACTACAAAAAACATTACACTAATAAATCTTACAATTTGGATGACATGGAACAATTCCTGGAAAATCACAAACTTCTAAAATTAAATTATGAAAATATGAATGGCCTATAATATTAAGTAAATTCAGTTCATAATTAACAAGCTTTCATAAAATACTACCATTGGCACAGTTGGCCTTATTGAAAGAGTATGTCAAATGTTTAAACAAGAATTAATGTCAGGGCTTCCCTGGTGGCGCAGTGGTTGAGAGTCCGCCTGCCAATGCAGGGGACGCGGGTTCGAGCCCTGGTCTGGGAGGATCCCGCATGCCGCGGAGCAGCTGGGCCCGTGGGCCACAATTGCTGAGCCTGCGCGTCTGGAGCCTGTGCTCCGCAGCGAGAGAGCCCGCGGTGGTGAGAGGCCCGCGCACCGCGATGAAGAGTGGCCCCCGCTTGCCACAACTGGAGAAAGCCCTCGCACAGAAATGAAGACCCAACACAGCCATAAATAAATAAATAAATATTAAAAAAAAAAAAAAAAAAAAAAAGAATTAATGTCAATTTTATACAATCTGTTCTAGAAAATAGAAAAGAAAGACACTTTTGAATTCACTTTATGAGGCCAATATTACCCTGATGCCAAAACCAGAAAAAGACAGTACAAAAAAGAAAACTGAAGATCAGCATTTCTTATAAAGTTAAACACAAAAATCCTCCACAAAATAAAGCATAAAAAAGTTAAACACCATGGACAAGTGAGTTTTATTCTAGGTATGCAAATTGGTTCAACATTTGGAAATCAATTGATGTAATCAACCATAGCAAAACATGGAAAAAGGAAAGTTCTGTGATCATATAAATTGATGTAGGAAAAACATTTGGTAAAACCCAATACCCTTTCATGATTTAGAAAGACCATCTATGAGAAACTTACAGGTAACATCATACTTAATGTTGAAAGATGGTGTGCTTTGCCCCTAAGATTGAGATCAAGTCAAGAATATCTACTCTCTGTGCACTAATTTTTTACCCTGCTACTTTACCAAATTCACTGATGTGCTCTAGTAGTTTTCTGGTGGCATTGTTAGGATTTTCTATGTATAGTATCATGTCATCTGCAAACAGTGACAGCTTTACTTCATCTTTTCCAATTTGGATTCCTTTTATTTCCTTTTCTTCTCTGATTGCTGTGGCTAAAACTTCCAAAACTATGTTGAATAATAGTGGTGAGAGTGGGCAACCTTGTCTTGTTCCTGATCTTAGTGGAAATGGTTTCAGTTTTTCACCATTGAGGATGATGTTGGCTGTGGGTTTGTCATATATGGCCTTTATTATGTTGAGGAAAGTTCCCTCTATGACTACTTTCTGCAGTGTTTTTATCATAAATGGGTGTTGAATTTTGTTGCAAGCTTTCTCTGCATCGATTGAGATGATCATATGGTTTTTCTCCTTCAATTTGTTAATATGGTGTATGACATTGATTGATTTGCATATATTGAAGAATCCTTGCATTCCTGGGATAAACCCCACTTGATCATGGTGTATGATCCTATTAATGTGCTGTTGGATTCTGTTCCTTAAAAAACTAAAAATAGAACTACCATACGACCCAGCAGTCCCACTACTGGGCATATACCCTGAGAAAACCATAATTCACAAAGAGTCATGTACCAAAATGTTCATTGCAGCTCTATTTACAATAGCCAGGACATGGAAGCAGCCAAAGTGTCCATCAACTAGATGAATGGATAAAGAAGATGTGGCACATATATACAATGGACTATTACTCAGCCATAAAAAGGAACAAAACGGAGTTATTTGTAGTGAGGTGGATGGACCTAGAGTCTGTCATACAGAGTGAAGTAAGTCAGAAAGAGAAAAACAAATACAGTATGCTAACACATATATATGGAATCTAAGAAAAAAAAAAAAGAAAAGATAAAGATCATGAAGAACTTAGGGGCAAGACAGGGATAAAGACACAGACCTACTAGAGAATGGACTTGAGGTTACTGGGAGGGGGAAGGGTAAGATGTGACAAAGTGAGAAAATGGCATGGACATATATACACTACCAAACGTAAAATAGATAGCTAGTGGGAAGCAACCGCATAGCACAGGGAGATCTGCTTGGTGCTTTGTGACCACCCAGAGGGGTGGGATAGGGAGGGTGGGAGGGAGGGAGATGCAAGAGGTAAGAGATATGGGAACATATGTATATGTATAACTGATTCACTTTGTTATAAAGCAGAAACTAACACAGCATTGTAAAGCAATTATACTCCAATAAAGATGTTAAAAAAAATACACAATTACTAAATGTAGTATGTAGATCCTAATGCAAACAGACCAACTATGAAAAGATATTTCTGAGAAAATTGGGGAAATTTGAATATGACCTGATATTAGAGAATACCAAGGAATTATTTTTAATTTTGTTAAATGTGATAATGGCACTATGTCTATGTAAGAAAAAGTTCACATATTTTAGAGATGCATTAATTCTAAATTTTGTTTCCAAATACTTCATCAACACACACACAAGGGGAAAAGATGAAGCAAGTCTGACAAAATTTTGATAATTGCTGAATCTGGGTAATAAATATATGGCAATTCATTAAACTGTTCTCCCCATTTTTCAGTTATGTTTGAAATTGTCCATAATAAATTACTTTTAAATCTCTAAAAAAAAAAAGAATATCTACTCTCACCACTGCTATTTAACATATTATTGGAAGTTCTACAGACTGATAAGGCATAAATAAATAAGTAAATAAATCAATGGAAATAGAGATTGAAAGGGAGAAATAAAAATTTCCCTATTTGCAAATGATATGATTGTCTATGTAGAAAATCTCAAGTAATTTACAAATGACTGCTTAATAATAAGTGAGTTCAGCAAACTTGCAGGATATAAATTAACACAAAAAGAACAATTGTGTTTTTACATACTGACAATTAACATGTGGAAAGCAAAGTTTTAAAATACAATACCATTGACTCCCCTGGTGACGCAGTGGTTAAGAATCCGCCTGCCAATGCAGGGGACATGAGTTCAAGCCCTGGTCCAGGAAGATCCTACATGCCACGGAGCAACTAAGCCTGTGCACCACAACTGCTGAGCCTGTGCTTGAGAGCCCACGAGCCACAACTACTGAAGCCTGCATACCTAGAGCCTGTGCTCCACAACAAGAGAAGCCACCACAGTGAGAAGCCTGCACACTGCAACGAAGAGTAGCCCTTGCTCGCCGCAACTAGAGAAAGCCCATGCACAGCAATGATGACCCAACACAGCCAAAAATAAAAATAAAAAATAAAAAAAAAATACCATTTACAATCACTCCAAAAGTATGAAATACATAGATATAAACTTAGCAAAATATGTATAGAATCTGTTTGTTAAAATATTACAAAATCATAATGAAGGAAATCAAAGACATAAACAGACAGGTATATCATATTTATGTGTTAGAAAACTCAATTTAGAAAAGATATCAATTCTCAAATTGATATACAGGATTAATAAAAATCCTATCAAAACCAGCCAAGGGTTTTGTAGACTTCGATAAGACTCTTCTAAGATATGTAAAGAAAGACCCTAGGATAACTAAAACAATCTTAAAAGAGAATACTACATTGGGAGAAATCACTCTATCCAATAGTAAGTCCTTCTATATAGCTATACTAATTAAGGTATGTGATATTGGTGGAGAGTAAACACATAGACCAGTGAAAGAGAGTAGAGAACCCAGAAATAAATCCACACAAATATGGTCAACTGATTTTTTACAAAGGTTAAAAAGTAACTCAGTAAAGGGAGGATAGACTTTTTGTTAAATGGGGCTGAAACAATTGACTATTCATAGGCAAAAAACAAACAAATGAAACAAATAAACAAACAAACCTTGAGTTTTACATCTTTTAAAAATTAACTCAAAAAAGATAATAGACTTAAGTGTAAAATGTAAAACTAAAACTTTTAGAAAAAAATAGGAGAAAATCTTCAGTTTCTATGTCTAGGGCAAAAAAAAAAAAAGTTCTTAGACGTAACTAAAAGCATAATCCATGAAATGAAAAAATTGATACATTGTAACTTTATCTTTTTTTAAAAACAATGGTCTGCAAAAGGCCCCATGAAGAGGATAAAAAGACAAGACACACACAGAGAAAATATTTGCAAACCACATATACAACATGGGATGAGTATCTAGAAAATATAAAAACCTCTCAAAATTCAACAGTATAAAAATAAACAATCCAATTAGAAAATAGGCAAAAGTCACAAACAGATATTTCACCCAAGAGAATGTCACAAGGACCCAAAATAAATTGCATCTCAACTTGGTTTGGAGAAAGTATATTAGGTATAACCTAGTTTCTTATTGTAAAATATTATTTTCTAAGAACTTGAATATAGCATAAAGTATATCAATTTTGGAGAACTTCCAAGAAAGCCTAAAATAAGATTCTTTCACTTGAGGCAGGTCTCCTAGCACCAAGGAGGGCTTTAGAGTGAGGCATGAGTGCTTTCCCCAAAAGTCACTTTTACCTGAGAAAAAAGTGTGAATCTGTAGAAGAAAGCATTAGATCAGTAATAACAAATTTTCAATATTAAAAGGAAGGACAAAAAAATCATCAGGGTAAAAAAGAAAATTATACAGTCCTGAGACCATCTATGGTGGTTATAGTAAGCCTCTATCACATCATGTAAATAAACTAGAATTGCTTTGTAAAAAATAGTTATTTGCTGCTAGTAAATAAATATCTAGTACCTTAAATATGTGTATTATTTTTTAAAACATGGCCACTTGGTAATTGCATGTTGGTTTATGACTTTCTAGTAAATTAAAACTATGAAAAACTTAGCTTGAGGTCATAGCCCCAGACATTACTTTTCACCTGGTAGTGATTCATATGAATTATAGGAATAGGATCTAAGAAGAAAAAAATAGCCTATAGAAGGTAACTTCACACACCCTAACCTAAAATGTATTGGAAAAATTCATACTTTCAGCTTCTGAGTTGTGTTGAATAAAATTTTTAATTGTATAGCATTTTACTTTAGCTAAAATTCTCACAGTATAGTCAGATAAGGCCAAATGTGTGATAGATCCAATAAACCATTACAAACAAGAAGATACTGTTAAACTGATTGTGTAAGATACAGGGGAGGTTTAAAAGAAACTATCTACTCAGATGTGAGCCAGATGAAATCTCTAAGCTTTAATTCAAAAAGTCCCATGCACTGTGTTCCTGATGGTCTTTCCACATTGATCTCAAAGACCTTACCTACCAACAAAAGAATTCTAAACCTTGAATGAGATGTTTGAAGTAAGTGCTTCCAATGGGTGAGAGCTCTTGCATCCAAAATGCCTAAGCCCCTCAGCCTGGACAGCTGGACAGCAGCCTTTGTGAGGAGAACTCTTCACTAATAATTAACAGAAAGGACTGCAATCAAGTCAGGAAAGCTCTCACAGCTCCAGTGTCACTGAAAGGGCACTTTGGCACTGTTTTCCTAGTAGACTAATGAAATGGGAATTTGAAGGTTATGAGATTGTCACTACCTTAAGTGGATCTTGTATTGTTTGGTTTACAAAAGTAGTTTTATTAGCTTTTTCTGCCTGCCAATTCTGGCTAAAGTTGCATGATCAGATTAGAATCTTAAGAAAGCACTGCATTTAAAGGACCTTTGTAGGTGGATATGCTTGTTAAATTCTTTGGTTTTCTCAGTAGTTTGAACATGAGATATAACCCTTTTGTTTAATAAAGGCTTTATTGATCAAAATGCCCACTTTCAGGAATTTCTGAAGCACGTTTAGCATGGACAAAATTATGAATAGAAAACTTTTGTTTTTGGTAACTTCCATCTCACCTTTCAATGACCTGCCTTGCCTTTTCCAACTCCCTCCCACCTTTCAACACACTAAGAACCAGGAGCCCTCAAGCTGCCTTTCAGCAGTCCAGTCTTTCTCATGGCTCAGTCTCCTAAGATTTCTTTCTCAATAAGCAATTCAAATTGTGGATTTTTCACTCCTCCATTGCCTTCAAAATTTCATCTGTCTGTTTTCTCTTCTTGCTCCAATATTTACTAGTTAATTCGATAAACTCTTATGACTAGTAAATTATATTATAATGGGTAGCAGGTTAAAATATTTATATTTAAACATGGCACACATAGAGGTCAAATATTTTAACCACAAAAATATTTTGATAGAAATATGCTAGTGGGAAAGACAGCCAGCCTCAAAGCACACATGTAAACTGCCTATATATTAATATATCACCAATAGTCATTTAACTTTGTGATATTTCCAACAGCTTCAGGTTTCAAAAGTAAGGACTGTCTTCAATGTTACAGTGTGTTTTAGTATGCAAAGTCTGTAAATCAAAACTATTACACAGAGAGGAAGAAAGTAAGCAAGATATTTATAAGAACAGAGCTGATTTATTGAACTCAAAAATGATCAAAAAGGGTAATCCCAAGCAGCCGTCTAAAAATGCTATCACAGGTTTATAGTTTAAAAAGTATGTTCATACTCACAATTTCATTTGATCATCACAATAACTCTAAGACATAGACATGACAATAATTATTGTGTAATTTTACGGATGAGGAAATGAAGCTGGGAAAGGTTAACAACTTGCCCAAGACATCATAGGATTTTAGGGCAAAAATTTTTCTGACTCATATTTTAACGTTTTATCCATTAAAATTATATCTGCCTGGTTTATTTTTCCCAAGCCAAGTTTTGATCTTCACTTGCCTTGGATACCTTTCAACTACTAGTAATTCCTTTATCAATTATTAAAATATTAGATTCAGGGCCTTTTGTGATTCTTTTTAATAAATGCAGTCTATCATCTCTAAGCTTTCTATAGGTGCATAGCACTTAATCTTTCCTTCTATATGAAGGAATTGCAAGCATTCAATAATATTTAACTGATCCCAATTATAAAACAAAATCTTATAGGGTTCTGCACAATTGTTTAAAACTAGTAAACCACCTATGCTGGGTGCTTCAACAATGAATTTTCCTTAATTCATTCTCTTAGCAGCAATTCTTAGAGTTCCAGATTATGTTAATCACTAACAGATCCATATTTAATATGATCAGCAACCTCAGGCCTTATAGAAGCAGGTTCATTTCCTGTTGACCCCAAATCAAAATTATTTTCCTCACAAGACACCTACTTAACTGTGGGGCTCCTGGCTTGACTTAGAATGCCTTTCTCACTCTTCTTTCTTTGCACAGTAATTTTCATAATCAAACTCTCCATTATTCCATTAAAAGACCAAATTTTTAAGATTAGCTCCTGTGTCAGTTGAGATTTTAAGAAAATAGATGCTGACATTAGAGATAGCAGAACAAGAAATGCCTATGAAATATAAAATGTGGAGGAAGAGTTTAGTCTTCAAAACTGTTCTGATATCCATAAAAGGAAAAGGGGAAAGAACATGTTTGGAAAGGAAGACCATCAGATCATGATGCAGATCTGATGTGTTGGCCAATTCAAGGTTGATCTCAGAGCAAAATTACCTGTTAGAGAATACCAAATTGGACACTTCTGCCATTCTCAATCACTGGCTGGGACGGTCTGGGAATAACAACATTCTCACTGCTAAAGTGAAGGTGGAACCTGAAGCTGTTAGTATCTGGAAAATAACAGTTAACTACATTCCTTGTATTTGGGCAGTGTTTTATTTAATTAAGGTAAATCCATGTGGTACAATGGTTACCACAGCTATACAAAGTCTTCACAATTCCATTTTCCTCCTCCGCCCATTAGTATCATTTTTTTGAGAAAGAAAAATTGAAGTAGTCTAAGAAACTTCAACAGATGTAAACCTCAAGGTAAAATAAAATATATTTTTTAAATTCATTTGGCTGTGTTGGGTCTTCATTGCTGCACACGGGCTTTCTCTAGTTGCGGCCAGCAGGGCCTACTCTTTTTTTTTTTTTTTTTTACTAATTAATTTATTTATTTTTGGCTGTGTTGGGTCTTCCTTTCTGTGTGAGGGCTTTTCTCCAGTTGCGGTAAGCGGGGGCCACTCTTCATCACGGTGCGCAGGCCTCTCACTATCAACAGGGCCTACTCTTCATTGAGGTGCTTGGGCTTCTCATTGCAGTGGCTTCTCTTATTGTGGAGCATGGGCTCTAGGTGCGAGGACTTCAGTAGTTGTGTCTCACAGGCTCAGTAGTTGTGGTTTGTGGGCTCTAGAGTGCAGGCTCAGAAGTTGTGGCACACGGGCTTAGTTGCTCCACGGCATGTGGGATCTTCCCAGACCAGGGCTCGAACCTGTGTCCCCTGCCTTGGCAGGCAGATACTTAACCACTGTGCCACCAGGGAAGTCCCTAATATAATTATTTTAATTGTGAAAAAGCATGTCAGGGAGAGTTCTTAAAGTACCTGTTGAGTGGACTAAATTAGATTAATGATGACCTAGGGCATGATTATATCAAAACAAAGGATCATACCTGAACTTGAGCATGTCATATTGCAAATTCTTTATAATAATAATTTTTATTGAGATGTAATTTATAATGTGTGGGAGATAAATAAAATGAAATGAAGATAATCAGGAAGAAAGCTTCTTTAACAGGAATGCCATTATAAAGCTACTGGCCCTAGATGAGCATAGTACCAGTAGGAATAGAGTGGGAGAAACAGATTATAAAGATGTGATGTAGAAATAACAGGCAGGATTTGATGATGGGTGGGGTGATAACTGTCTAAGGGGAGGAAGAATTAAAAAGGAGTACAATCAGAATCAAAGATGTTTCAAGCCCCTGCCCCACCAAAAGCCAGTGTTTTTGTAAGAGAACATCAAATATCTAATCATAGAAAAGGATAGAAGGCAATTTTCAAATGCACAATAACTGGTGCTTGAGTCATAAAATACAATATAAAAATGATACAAAAGATCAATGGTAGAAAATCTAAAAAAATGGTAATGAAATATGGAGGGATGAATGTAATGCTTGAACAGAAAATATTTTACATTATCGATTGAAAATATGGAACCTAAATTTTAAGACAAGCAAATGATTAAAAGAATTAACTAAACTGATACATAGACATCTCATAACAAAATAGTAAATTATATCTACAAAGAGAAAATATAAAAGAAATTTGATTATCTATGGAAAAACAACAATTAAAATGACAGAAGTTGTCTCAATAGCAAAAATAAAGAACGAGACATAACAGACTAATATATTTAAAGTGTTGGTGAATATTACCAATCACTCTAGGAGTCTATATGCAGCTGTATACATCCAAAATATTATTCAAAATAGGATCGGAATAAAAACATTTTCAGAGGAGGACATACAGAGTTTAAACATCAAAAATCCCCACTAAAAGACCTACTTATGTATGTAACTTAAGAAGCAGAAAAATAAACCAAAAAGTAAATATAAACAATGAACAAGTGGAACACTCCCCCTAACGAAAGTAGAATACACACTCTTCTGGAGTGCATATGGAACATACTTTAGAATAGATCATATAGTAGACCATACATTTGCTTCAATTAATTTAAATTGAAATCATAGAAAATATGTTCTATAACCATAATGGAGTAAAATTAGAAATTAATAAGAGAAATATTTAGAAAAATCCCAAATATGTTGAAAATGAGCCACACAATTCTAAATAACCAATAGGTAAAAGAACAACTCATTTAGAGATTAGAACATATATTGAAATAAATAAAATTTTAGCATACAATAACATATGGAATACAGCTAAAGTAGTGCTTATAGGACAATTCATAGCTACATCGAAAAAGTTTTAACCTACATTTAAAAAGAAGATACATACCAAAGCAAAACTTAACTTTCTACCTTGGGTGAGAGGAGAACAGTAAACCTGAAGCAAGAAGGAAGGAAATTATATAGATTAGAGTGGATCCATTGATCTTTTTCATTGTTTATTTCAATCACTATTTGATTTATTTCTGCTTTGATTTTAGGATTTCTTTCCTTATATTAACTTTGGATTTTGTTTGTTCTTCTTTCTCTAGTTGCTTTAAGTGTGAGTTTAGATTGTTTAATTGAGATTTTTGTTTGTTGTTTCCTGAGGTAAGCTTGTGTCACTATAAACTTCCCTTTTGGAATTGCTTTTGCTGTATCTCATAGATTTTGGCTCATTGTGTTTTCATTTTCATTTGTCTCTAGGGGTTTTTTGATTTCCTATTTCATTTCCTTTTTTAGTAGTATATTGTTTAGCCTCCAGGTGTTTTTTTTTTTTTCATGTATTTTCGTGTAGTTAAATTCTAGCCAGTCAAAGATATCACACACACAAAAAAGAAAATTACAAGCCAATATCACTGATGACCATAGATGCAAAAATCCTCAACAAAATACTAGCAAACAAAATCCAACACTACGTTAAAGGGATCATCCACCATGATCAAGTGGGATTTATCCCAGGGATGCAAGGATTTTTCAATATCCACAAATCAATCAGTGTGATACGCAACATCAACAAATTGAAGAATAAAAACCTTATGATTTTCTCAATAGTTGCAGAAAAAGCTTTTGACAAAATTCAACACCAATTTATGATTAAAAACTCTCCAGAAAGTGGGCATAGAGGCAACATACCTCAACATAATAAAGGCCATATATGACAAACCCACAGATAATATCATACTTTAATGGTGAAATGCTTAAAGCATTCCCTCTAAGATCAGGAAGAAGACAAGGATGTGGACTCTCACTACTTTTATTCAACATAGTTTTGGAAGTCCTAGCCACAGTAATCAGAGAAGAAAAAGAAATAAAGGAATCCAAGTTGGAAAGAAATAAGTAAAACTGTCACTGTTTGTGCATAACATGATAGTATACATAGAAAATCCTAAAAAGGCCACCAGAAAACTACTAGAGCTCATGAATGAATTTGGTAAGGTTGCTGGATACAAAATTAATATACAAAAATTTGTTGCATTTCTATACACTAATGAAATGTCAGAAAGAGAAATTAAGAAAACAACCCCATTAACCATTGCATCAAAAAGAATAAAATACCTAGGGATAAACCTACTTAAGGAAGCAAAAGACCTAACTTAGAAAACTGTAAGGCACTGATGAAAGAAATTGAAGATGACACAAGTAGATGGAAATATATACCATGTTAGTGGATTGCAAGAATCCGTATGGTTAAAATAGCCATACTACCCAATGCAATCTACAGATTCAGTGCAATCCCTATCAAACTACCAATGCCATTTTTCACAGAACTAGAACAAAAAATTCTAAAATTTGTATGGAAATACAAAATACCCCAAACAGCCAAAACAATCTTGAGGAAGAAGGACAGAGCTGGAGGACTCATACTCCCTGACTTTACAGTATACTACAAAATTACAGGAATCAAAACAGTATTGTACTGGCACAAAAGCAGACACATAGATCAGTGGAATAGGATAGGAAGCCCAGAAATAAACCTGAGCACTTTTTTAAAAATAAATTTATTTGTTTATCTTTTCATTTTTGGCTGCATTGGGTCTTCATTGCTGCACACAGGCCTTCTCTAGTTGCAGCAAGCAGGTGCTACTCTTCTTTGCGATGCACGGGCTTCTCATTGCGGTGGCTTCTCTTGCTGTGGAGCACAGGCTTTAGGCATGCGGGCTTCAGTAATTGTGGTACGTGGGCTCAGTAGTTTTGGTTCCCAGGTTTAGTTGCTCCTCGGCATATGGGATCTTCCGGGACCAGGGCTGGAACCTATGTCCTCTGCATTGGCAGGCAGATTCTTAACCATTGTGCCACCAGGGAAGTCCCAACCCGAGCACTTTTGTTCAATTAATCTACAACAAAGGAGGCAAGAATATACAATAGAGCAAAGACAGTCACTCCAATAAGTGATGCTGGGAAAACTAGACAGCTACATTCAAAAGAATGAAATTAGAATATTCTCTAACACAATATACAAAAATAAACTCAAAATGGATTCAAGGTCTAAAAGTAAAACCAGATACTATAAAATTCATAGAGGAAAACATAGGTAGAACACTCTCTGACATAAATCACAAGAGTATTTTTTTTTGGATCCATCACCTAGAGTAATGGAAATTAAAGCAAAAATTTAAAAATAGGGCCTAATTATGCATAAAAGATTTTGTGCAGAAAAGGAAAACTTAAATAAAATGAAAAGACAGCCTATGTAATGGGTGAAAATAATTGCAAAGGATGTAACCGACAAGGGCTTAATTTCCAAAATATACTAACAGCTTAATACAAAAAACCAAACAACTTAATCAAAAACTGAGCAGAATACCTAAATAGACATTTCACTAAGAAGACATACAGATGGCCAACAGGAACATGAAAAGATGCTTAACGTCATTAATTATTAGAGAAATACAAATAAAAACTACAATGAGGTATCACCTCACACTGGTCAGAATGTCCATCATTAAAATATCTACAAATAATAAATGCCAGAGAGGGTGTGGAGCAAAGTGAACCCTCCTACACTGTTGGTGGGAATGTAAATTGATGCAGCCACTATGGACAATGGTCTGGAGTTTCCTTAAATACCTAAAAATAAAGATATCATATGATCCAGCAATCCTACTCCTGGGCATGTATCCGGAGAAAACTCTCATTCAAAAAGATACATACACCCCAATGTTCACTGCAGCACTATTTACAATATCTAAGACATGGAAGCAACCTAAATGTCCATCAACAGATGAATGGATAAAGAAGATGTGGTATATATATATATATATATATATATATATATATATATATATATGGTGTATTACTTAGCCATAAAAATGAATGAAATAATGCCATTTGCAGCAACATGGATGGGCCTAGACATTATCGTGCTAAGTGAAATAAGTCAGATAGAGAAAGACAAATATCATAAGATATCATTTATAAGTTGAATCTAAAAAAAAAAGATACAAATGAACTTATTTACAAAACAGAAAAAGACTCACAGATATAGCAAACAAACTTATGGTTATCAAAGGGGAAAGCAGGTGGGGGATGGGGAAGGGATAAATTAGGTGTTTGGGATTAACATATACACACTACTCTATAGAAAATAGATAAACAACAAAGACCTATGGTATAGCACAAAGAATTATATTAATTATCTTGGAATAACCTATAATGGAAAAGAATATGAAAAAGAATATATACATATATTCATATATACATACATATATACATATATATATCTGAATCACTTTGCTGTACACCTGAAACTAACACAACATTTTAAATCAACTATAGTTCAGTAAGAAGATCAGTGTACAAAAAATTATTGCATTTTCACACAGTAGCATGAAAATTCTGAAAATGAAATTAAAACAATTCAATTTACAATAACATCAAAAAACCCATAATACTTATAAATATATCAAAAATTATAAACTCTGTTTTTGAAAACTATAAAACATAGTTGAAAGAACTTAAATATTACACTAAATGGAAATATATCCCATGTACATGGGTAATAAAACTTAATAGTTATGATGGCAATACTCCCTAAATTAATCTCAAAATTCATTGAAATCACTATGAAATTTCAGGTGACAGAAAATATGCAAATCACATATCTGATAAAAGAACTGTATGTAGACTATATAAAGAACTCTGACAATGAAATAATAAAGAGACAAATAACCCAGTTAAAAAGTGGGCACAGTCTGAATAGACACTTTCCCAAAGAAGATATACAGCTTGCCAAAAAGAACATGAAAAAATTCTCAATATTATTAGTCATTTTTAGATGTAAATAAAAACCACAATGAAAAGAAAAAAAAGGAAAACCCACAATGAGAAGCTACTTATCACACACTAGTATGTCAATTTAAATAAAAGTCAGACAAGATCAAGTGTTGGTGTGTATGTGGAGAAATGCATACAGACACACAGAGAAAACTCCATCACGTTAAGTCTCTTCAAAATTATTTTAAAATCTAAATCGTAAGTATCAAATCACAATTCACAACTGCAGCATAAAAAAGAAAGCAGGATGTGATTTAAATTCACAACTCTATCCTTCATTCAATGCAGTGTTCCACTATCATGGATTCCAGTGTTTTATTTTAAAAATCCAGATACTTCACTTGCATTTAAGAAAAATAGGGAAGAAATTTCAGTGTATTAATAGAAATACTATAATAAAGAACAGATGTATACAACATGCCTTTAGGAGTGTGAACTTGGAGGGAGACCACATTCACAATATGCTTTGCCTAATCACATTTGTATTCCTGCACATGATAAAGTCTGTGGCTTAGAGTAAACTTCTTTGGTGGGCCAGAATGCACCATCTGTGTCCATGGTGATATTTGGCCCTTGGATAAAAGCCTAAATAATTAAGTTACAAATTGTAGAATAAATGTTTTATATTTATTGAGATCACTGATTTTCACCTTCAGAGTTAGAGAAAATATTCTCAAAGGTGTGGCTTCTTGGGATGAGATGGAACAGATAAGAAAGAAGTAAAATTTTATTTCATTTTTTCCCAGCTTTATAGAGTTATGATTGAAAAATAAACATTGTATACATTTAAGGTGTACAATGTGATATCTTGATATACACTGTGAAAGGATTACTACTATGAAACTAATTAACATATCCATTACCTAACATATTTACTTTTTTGTGCTGAGAACACTTAAGATCTAGTCTCTTAGTAAATTTCATGTATACATTATTATTAACTATAGTCACCATGCTGTAAATTAGATCTCCATAAATTATTTATTTTATAACTGGAAGTTTGTATCCTGTGGCCAAAATCCCTCCATAACCACTACCTCCCCAAGCCCTGGCAACCACCTTTCTACTCTCTGCTTCTATGAGTTCAGCTTAGATTCCAAATATAAGTGAGATCATACAGCATATCGTTTACTCTGACTTATTTCATTTAGCATAACGTCCTCTTGGTTCATCCCTGTTGTCACAAATGGCACGGTTTCCTTCTTTCTGAAGGCTGGATAATATCCCATTGTATGTGTGCCAAGTTTTCTTTATACATTCATCCCCTGATGGGCATTTCGTTTGTTTACATATTTTGGCTATTGTGAACAGGGTTTCTTTGGTCATTGTTGTGCAGTTATCTTGTCAGGAACTTGCTTTCAATTTTTTCAATATACCCAGAAGTGAGGGATCTGAATCAAATATTAGTTCCATTATTAATTTTTTGAAGAACATCCATACTGTTTTCCACAATGGCCATATCAATTTACAATCTCATCAACAGTGTACAGAGATTTATAAAATGTAAGGCAGCCATTTGCCTACAGTCCAGGGAAAGGGTGTTCCTGACTAGCTATATTGTTTCTCAGAGAATTTGATCTGGGCATTCCTACATCAAATCCATGTGGTCTTTGGTTCAGAACTACATTAAGATATTAACTTTAGCAAAGTGTGTCTTTCTGGATGGCTAGTTCCCAAGTTTCCTCCTATGGGTATATTTAAGCCTAAGCCACTGACCCAACATATTTCTGTATTTTTCCTCACTATGCCTGGCTTATCCAATCCTGACATCATCTTTATTCAGAGCTCAAGACTAGTAACAACTCAGCTTAACCATAATCTTTTAGAGGAAAGCATTGTTATGTTAACAGGGATCATAGACTTTGACAGCTAGGAAGGATTTGATCTAGCTTCACACATTTTACAGTGTGACCCAGAGAGGGAAAGTAGAATTTAAGTCCTGTTTTAGGCAAGTGGAAGGAGTTGAATTGGACTGATATATTCCAGGGCCATCAAATCACAAATATGAGAAACCTTTATTCTACTTTTATATAAGGTTGGTTTCAGTGAAAAGACAAGTTGAATTAGTAGTTATTTTAGTGAGAGAGCCCTACCTAGTCTCCTGTTAACTGTTCAACACCTAACCTCTGTTAGTAACTCATTAAATATTGATAGGCAGACCTTTTTAATCATATCCTGCAAGAGGAACCTAATATTTTGCAAGTAGAATGTGCACAAGAAGTGGGAATATTGCAGAATATTATAAAACTAGACTATAAGTAAGTTATTTCATAATCCAAACAATAAGTCAACTGTGAAAAATCAGTTGAAGGCTCATAAGAAAAAAAAAGATGTCATCTTGAAAATCTTAGTAAATTACTAAAGCTTCAATCTCCACATTTTTTTGAAAGGACTATGTACACTTAATATTTTAGTCATAACAATTTAAACTCTTTCATTAATTAATTTCTTTCAAATAAGTATTTTCTCAAATTTCTTTGATTAATAAATATTTAACGGTCATGCTTATTGCTATAAAAGAAAAGCTCTCTGATAGTTGCAATTGATAAAAAAAATTACATTCACTTTATAGAATTCACAAGAAGTTCAATCTTCCTGAAATTGAATGAAAACACTTTAGCCTCAAAACATAGATTTTAAAATATATTGAACACTGTAATCACTATTTTAGGATATCAGAATTTGACAGTTCTCGAAGCTCTGTTTGGAGTTTTGTATTAGGAAACATACAATGCTGTCAACTACTTTTTAGGAAAAAAAAATATATATCTAAGAGTTATTGGTATATTTCTAGACCATAAGTCAGAAAAGACTAAAATAACTATTTTGAATTATTTTTTTTTATATCCTGTAATTCTACATTACACAAACTCTCAGTGTTTACCCATTGCCTGTTAGAAATAGTCTCAGTCTTCCACAGTCTTAGCCATAAAGCCTTCCACAGTCTTGCTCTACACATTCTAACCAATTTTCTCTCTCACTGTTCTCCAAAATTCTCACTTCATTTTGGTCAGAATTGTCTTCCTGTTACTGACCCTCTTGGATCAGGTAGACCTAAGTCCTTTCCTTGCCTGGTGCCATTTGAATAAGACCAGGTTTGGCAAAGCAGAGCAGGAAATTATTCATTGATCAAAGAATGGGGAAGGGAGAGCAAGTGCTCTAAAGACCCCTTCTCCCTGAGGGAGGGAAGTGGGAAACTTTTAAAGGGTAAGAGGTGAGGACACCACCAGAATTTGCAGAAAGAAGCAGAGATTTCCAGAAAGAGTTGAGTATTCCCAGTCCTTTGAGCTCCCTTGCACGTGATACTAATTTTGCCTAGCAAAGCCCAAGTCCCATCTTGGGACAGAGATCTTAGCATGGTAATGAAGCAAAGACAACTTTTGGACACTTTGGGTCTCATCTGCGCAGTCACTGCCCTCGTAGTAAGGCTGAAACTCGTTTAGGGCCACTGACTGTAGCCATTTGGGGTCTTTCTGGTTGAGGCTGGTTCTGCAGTTTTGCTTATGTGGCCATCTGTGTTAGTTTCTGTTAAGCAAGCACAGCTGTGGACATAAATGAACAGATTGTAATGTGGGGAAAAAAAGAAAATGTTAGCTTCTGTATAGGTGTGGGTCTCTTCATGGTGACGTTCCTTAAAAATGTGAGGTTCATTTTAA
The DNA here is from genome assembly GCF_949987535.1 of Balaenoptera acutorostrata. Taxonomy (NCBI): domain Eukaryota; kingdom Metazoa; phylum Chordata; class Mammalia; order Artiodactyla; family Balaenopteridae; genus Balaenoptera; species Balaenoptera acutorostrata. The sequence continues at coordinate 70,226,682 of NC_080085.1, forward strand.
CCTCTGCATTATTATCCATGTTCTTTTCCATCTATTCAAATCATATACATCCTTTAGAATCTGACTCAACTTCTTCTTCTGGCTGAAGAATTATCAACTTAGTTTTACTCAGATTGCTCTTTCTTGTGAACTCTCAAACCATTTCCTGCCTGAATCACACTCAGCTTAACCATTGATGATATGTTTATTTATTTTTTTAACAATTCATGCATTTGCCTTCTGTTGGCAACAAAAGGTAAGCTCTTTGGGGGCAATGTTAATGGCCACATATCTTTTATTTATTTATTTTTTAATGTGGTAAAATATATAAAACATAACATCTATCATTTTAACAATGTTTTTAAGTGTATAGTCCAGTGGCATTAAGCATATTTTCATTGTTGAACAACCATTATCACCATACATCATTGGAACTTTTTCATCTTCCCAAACTGAAATTCTGTATATGTAAGAGAACAGGACCCTATGAAGCTTTCCCAAGACAGACCCTTTCCCCCTAGGTTCTCTGCTTTAGTTCTTCTGTGAGATACCTAAATAACAGTACCTGACACACATTTCCTTAGTTGTTTTACAGATGCTAAAACCCCACCAAATGGAAAAAGTTAACTACTTGATGACTATGAGCACATAGCCCCCAGATCTGCTGAAGCCTGAGGATTGATAATGTTAACCTCTGTGACATTGCCTTCTTACCTCACCATCAACCAACCAGAGAATTATGCATGAGCTAATCACATACCTTGAGATTCCACTCCTTCACCTTGCCTTTAACAATGCCTCCCTGAAACCCATCAGGGAGTTTGTTTTTTTTTATCATTATCTGCCCTGAACTCCTTATCTGGTGCCTTACAATAAACACTGCATTTTCCTTCACAACAACCTGGTGTCAGTAGATTGGTTTTACTGCACGTGGGCGAGAAGACCCAAGCTTGGTTTGGTAACATCCATCAAACAATAACTCCCTACTTGCCTCCTCTCTGCCTCAGCCCCAGGAAACAACCTTTCTACTTTCTGTCTCTATGAATTTGGCTACTCAAGGTACCTCATATAAGTGGAACCATACAATATTTTTTCTCTTGTGACTGACTTATTTCACCTAGCATAACTTCTTTGAGGTCCATCCATATTGTGGCATGTGTCAAAATTTCATTCCTTTTTAAGGCTGAATAATATTCCATTGTACGTGTATACTACATTTTGCTTATTTAGTCATATGTCACCGGACATTTGAGTTTATTTACACCTTTTAGCTATAGTGAGTAATGCTGCTGTAGAACATTGGTGCACATCTGTTTGTCTCTCTGCTTTCAATTCCTTTGAGTATATGTCCAAAGTTGAATAGTTAGATCATATGGTAATTCTGTTTAATTTTTTGAGAAGCTGTCATAATGTTTTTTACAGTGTCTACACCATTTTACATTTCCACCAACCATGCGTAAGTGTTCTAATTTCTCCACATCATTTTTATTTAAGAATAGCCATCATAATGATTCTGTGATATCTCATTGTCATCTTGACTTGCACTCCCCTACTGATTAGTGACATTATGCATCTTTTTATGTGCTCACTGATCATCTGTATATCATCTTTGGAGAAACATATATTCAAGTCCTTTGCCCATTTTTAAATTGTGTTTTCCTTTTAGCTGTTGTTGAGTTGTAGGGCTTTATATATTCTGGATATTAATCTCTTATCAGATAGATAACTTGCAAATAATTTCTTCCATTTTGTGGGTTGCTTTTTCATTCTGTTGATATTACCCTTTGATGCACTTTAAAAAAATAGTTGAAGTATTATTTATCTATTTTTTTCTTTTGTTGCTCCACATTTCTTTTTATCCCTGAAAACATTTAACACATTTTGGTTCATTCTTGGTACTCAATACATACTTGAATTAAGTTCAAATAAATATTTTTGCTACCTCCCTACCACATTATATCTTTCAAATATCATCCAAAACAGTATTGCCAAATACAACATAAAACCACAAGCGTTTTTAATATCCTAATGTTCATATATTAAAGCATTTGCACTCACTCTAAATCATTATTTAAATCAAACACAGATATTTTTAGAGTGGCATTACCTCTTTAATCAAACAGTGTGCAATTTATTGCATACGATAAAGTTAGGAATAATTGAGAGAGAAAAAGAAAAACTTTACAGGGAAACCAATGTCTTGACCCTACTAGTAAGGACAATATTAAACTAGAAACAAAAATAAAGATTCTTTATTGCTAAAACTGATTGCAACATGGAAATTTAAAGCAAAATATTTAATTCAAGAAGCTAATTCTGCTAGCTATTGCAACTTGTGTGATTCAATATATTTAGCATTTAGAAGAGTATCTTATATACTTGGCAGTTTTTAATCATGGGAATAATCATTCTTTTAGATATATAATAGGCAGAAGATTTCTATGTCAGGCAATGTGTAAGGTAGTATTGGAGAGAGGGAGTTGTATAGGTAAAGAAACAAAGAAAACACAGTCTCTCTTCTTTGGCAAATATTTTATTTGCTTTTTAAAAAGTTTCATGTTTGTCTTATACTATTATATACTCAGAACTTCACACAACGTCTGGCACATATTAGGCACTTAATAAATATTTGAACAAATGTATAATTAAGAAGGTTACATAGTATATTGGAAAGAGTACAGCCTCAGTTCAAATATATCAAGCACTCATCTCTCTCAGCTTTGTGTTAAGAAGAGTGGTATGAATTTGTTGTAAGTACATTGGAATGTCTGAACAAATAGTCATTAGACAAAGTAACTTTGATACTTCAAGCAAACTAGCTGATTTAGTTGTTCCTGGGAAACAGAAATGTTCAACTGGTAGATTCTTCTGGAAAAATATAAAAGCTAAAATTAACATAAAACATTAAAACTGCAGATATATGCATTGTTTTCCTGAGGTGTAAATATGGGAAAGCCAAAAAATTCAAGGGAAAATAATCTAACAGTGAAGTAAAAAGAGAAATGTTGTGGGGACTTTTCTGGTGGTCCAGTGGTAAATAATCCACCTTACAATGCAGGGGACATGGGTTCGATCCCTGGTCAGGGAACTAAGATCCCACATGACGCGGGGCAACTAAGCCAGCACACTGCAACTACTGAGCTTGTGCACCTCAAAGAGAGAGCCCGTGTGCCACAAACTACAGAGCCCACAGGCTCTGGAGCCCCTGTGCCACAACTAGAGAGAGAAAAACCTGCACACCACAACTAGAGAGAAGCCCACGAGCCACAACGAATAGCCCTCGAGCTGCAACAAAAGATCCCGCATGCCTCAATGAAGATCCCACGTTCTGCAACTAAGACCCGATGCAGCCCCACCCCCGCAAAAAAATAAAGAGTAAGGTTCTGTAAGTTAAGCTATTAATCATTAATCCTTTTTCTCAAGAAAGTTAAAGGATCTAAGTAATAAGAAATGTATGTGCATGTGTGTATGTATACATAGATATATAAATATTTTAATCCATTAATTTTTATAAACAAATAGGTAAATGTGCATATAAGTGTGCATGCCTGCATACACACTTGATCTGGATAATTATCTCTGTAATTTTTAACAACAAAAAAATGTGTAAGTCATTAAGAGTATTAAACAGAAAAAAAAATTGTAAATATGAAGTATTAATGAGGGATCAAACATCAGTTAGCACAGGAATCCCCAACCCACAGGCCGCGTACTGGTAGCAGTCCATGGTCTGTTAGGAACTGGGCTGCACAGAAGGAGGTGAGCAGCGGGTGAGTGAACAAAGCTTCATCCGCTGTACTCCATCACTTGCATTACCTCCTGAACCTCCTCCCTCCACCTCCAGTCCATGGAAAAATTGCCTTCCATGAAACTGGTCCCTGGTGCCAGAAGGGTTAGGGACTGCTGAGTTAGCACCATTTATAGTCTAGAGAAGGTCAACTAAAATGACTGAGGAAATGGAGTCTATTGTACTAAAAAAAAAAAAAAAAAGCTTAAATGTTTAGGGCTTATTCTATAAAGGGACATCTAACAGTCTGTAATTTATGAAAGAGGTGGTAAAGGAGGAGATAGGACTTGCTGACTGAATTCTTACTCAAGATAATAGCCAGTATTTATTAATGCTTATTATGTACCAGCCACTATGCTAAACATTTAACGTGTGTTATCTCATTTAATATTCATAACATACAAATAGTACAAGTACTATTATTTACCCATATTTGATGCTAGGGTATTTAAATTCAATGGGATTAAATAACTTGCACACTATCTCACAGACATATGGAAAGGTTGGATTTGAATGTGGATCTGGTTGATGTCATACTCCATGTTCTTAATTACTGTGTTACATGCCACCAGGGCAAATGTGTGTGTGTGTGTCTGTGTTGGGGAGAGGATTTTTATGTGTATGAATGTGTATGTTTTTAACAGGTGTATAATGTTAGAAAGAAGTAGTTGTAAAAACTTAGGACAAAACCATTTTAAAATTTTAAAAGAAAGACGAAGAGAGAGTTGATACTCCACTGAAACTCTGCACTTGCCATCCCCTTTATTTACCCTACTTTTTATTCCATACTAGTTTTCCCCTTCTAAGTTATGATAGATTATAGATAGATAGATAGACAGATACATATATAGATCATTTTCCCCACTATAATTTAAATACTATGAAGGCAGATATATTTGTTTTGTTTGCTCATATTTCCCCAAACACCTAGAATGTACTATGCACTCAATAAATATTTTATGAATTAATTAATTTACAGTAATATTAAATAAATATTTTTAAAAAAAAACTTATGTGAGATATTCAACCACATTCTATATAAGATGAAAAAATTTGCTAACATCATTTTTGTCCAGATGTGGAAAAAAAACCCTCATACATTGCTAGAGTGTAAATTATTATAACTTTTATAAAAGGCAATTTAGCAATAATTAGCAAAATATAAAATATGTGTATGTTTTGTTGCAGGAATTACATATGTCCAACAAAGTGATTTAAAATATTATTTATTTTGGTATTGTCTGTAATAGCAAATGAACAGAAACAACATAAATGTCCATGAATAGGAAACTTGTTAAATAAATAATGATTCATTTATATCAGTGCTATCCAATAGCCATGTAATGCTTATTTAAATAATTTAAAATTTTGTAATAATCACATTAAAAAAGCCAAAAGGACAAAAGTGAAATAAAATTTAATAACATATTTTGTTAACCAAATATATCTTAAATATTATCATTTCAACATGTAATCGATATATAAATATTGAGATATTTTACATGCTTTTTTCAAAATAATTGTTTGAAATCTAGTATACAAATGGTCCCTGACTTACACAATTTGACTTAAAATGTTTTGACTTTATACTGGTAGGAAAGCAATACGCATTCAGTAGAAACCATACGTTGAATTTTGAATTTTGACCTTTTTTCAGGCTATTGATATATGGTATGATTCTCTCATGATTCTGGCCAGCAGGTGTGAGCTTTCAGTCAGCCACACAATCACGAGGATAAACAACTTATACACTTTACAGTCATTCTATACTCTTAAAACCATTCTATTTTTCACTTTCAGTACAGTATTCAATAAATTATTTTAAGGAGATATTAAACACTTTATTATAAAATAGGCTTTATATTACACAATTTTGCCAAACTATAGGCTAATGTGTTTTGAGCAAGTTTAAGATAGGTTAAGCTAAGCTATGATGTTCTGTAAGTTAGGAGTATTAAATATATTTTTTTAAGGCTGTGTCAGAAGTGGGATAATGCATTTCTTGACTTATGATATTTTCAATTTATGATGGGTTTATCTAGATGTAACCCCTTTGTAAGTTGAGAAAATCCGTATTTTACACTTATAGCACAACTCAATACAGACAAGACACATTTCAAGTGTTCAATGTTCACATGTGCCTAGTAGCTACCACATTGGACAGTGCAGCTCTTTATAGGGAACAGTATACTAACATATTTTTGAAAGCATGATATTTTTTCTACTTATAAGGGGAATTATCTCAAAAATATATTGTTAAGTGGAAAAGGCAAGAAACAGAGTAGTGAGGCTGATAGCATTTGTGCTAAAAATAATTGTGCCTGTGTGCTTGCTTAAACATACACATATTATCTCAGTGAAGTGAAACTAGGAATAGACTACTGTGGCTACCATGGAAGAGGAGATTTAGGTGGCACAGAGACTGGGAAGGAGAAATACTGTTTTTTTTTTCTTTTTCTTTACACCCTTTTGTAACTTTTGATTTTGAACTATGTGAATGTATCAGAAATTTCAAAAGACAAATACAAGAACTACTTCTCTACCCAGTGTGAAAAATATTTCAAATCAGGATACCAAGTGGAGATATAGGCTTAAATTGTAATGGCTTCATAAAGAGTTTAGATAAATTTATAGATGGCAGAGCCATAATAGATTATCAAAGGAAATCTGGTTTGTTTGGTATGCAGTAGTGGCTTTGTTGCACTTGCAGCAAAGATTTGTCGTCTCTCTCAGAGACAAAAGACTATATAGACATAGGGTCTAACTCGATATGTGTTTCTTATGTTAATATGGTTAATATGATCCATTGTTTCAGGAAGCTATGTTTTCATAAACAGGTCAACCCTGGAATAGAAAAGGTATAGAGTGGTTTCTAGTTGCATAGCAATTGAGATAATGTATGCAAAAGCACTTTGTTATGTAAATGTGATGTGTTATTATTATAATCATTGTCATCAAGTGGTGGAACCAAGACTTATCGCTCTATCCATGAAGTTATGCACATGAAGTTCTTGCACATTCTCCTAGGAATCAGGTTTTGGTTTTGATTTTTTTCCCTGTGTTTTTAAAAGGTGTCAGCAGATTTTCAAAGAGCTCTTTTCAAAGAGGTACTATCTCTGTGTGCAAATGGAGATAACCGTTTGTTCTCTGTCTTGAAGTTTGGGTGAGTCCAGAGTTCTTAGGCCATTCTCATTATACACGCAGGGCTACAGGGGCTTTGTTAAGAAGGCTTAGAATAAAATGAATGAGTGTGAATCTGGATGATGCGTCAGGGTGCCTCATGGTTAGGTAACTATGATTCTATAGATTGGCAGGTACTTATTTTGTAAAGAACAAAATGAATTGAGTTTTCCATCATACAGAGAAAAAGGCAGAGAGAGTACTCTATTTGGTTATTTGATTTCAATATAAAACCTTTTTCTTTTCAAATATAAGGTGATTTAATTAAGGTGGGAAAAAATCTGGATTCCCTATTAAATATTTAGTAGATTTTAGTAAACAAATGATTTGGTATTTTAAGAACACTTACTTATCTCAATTTATCTTTCCTAATTTAGCTTATCATTGCTGTGGCTGATGTTTCTAGCAGCACATTTTTAGTCTATTACTCTGGAAAATTAGTGCATTGCATTATATATTCCTAATTACTGTTTTTTTTTTTTTCTTATTTCTTGTCTTTTCTAAAGATACCATTCCATTAGTTGGAGAACAGTGATGCCTACCAGAACGCGAAAATAGGTTTCATTCAATTAATGAGCTAGAAACAGGAAGACATTCCATAGAAAATGAGGTTTATGTATGATAATGTTGGATTTGACCTATAAGAGATTGTTTCCTTTCAACTCTCTGAAATGACTAAATTTTGCTTCGGTAGAACCTGTACAATGCCAATAGAAAAGAACTAGACAAACCATACAACAATAAAATGAGTGTACAATAATTTTAATGAACAAAAATTGTTATTTTCTTACAAAAGCAAACTAATGCTAAACAGTAAATATCTCAAAAGGTCAACAAAAGGGAAATATGAAAGAATTAGAGTACTGGCTCTGCGGTGGTGTAATTATAAGCACTTTCTTGTTATCTAACTAGAAAATATAGATGACAAGATAGTAAAAAAAAAAAAAAAAACTGCTTTATTGTAAGCCTTGTGTTTACCCAATAGTACTTCAGTGTTGCTTTGCAAAAGAAGTATTACCATTCTTAGGTAATAAAAATTCAGCACAATCACCTTCTATAGATAATCAACTCATTCTCAATTAACTTCAGGGAGATATTCAGTAATACACAATCAATTCATAGGCACAACAATTTGTTTCCTTGTCTTGAAATTGTTAAGAAATTATTGGACAAATTTCTTAGGTAAGCCTGTGAAAGTTGAGAGGGAAAGTTCATGCTATATTTCCTAGTCCATCTCAGAGTTTTAAGGAGTCAGCAAAGTGGTAATAGAAGTTAGAGATTTTTATTTAAAATATCAACTTAGCAAACTCCTTTGTCATGACACTTTTATTTGCTAAAAATCTGTACTAAAATTGCCATGATTGATTCCTCTTTTACAATAAAAACAAAAACCTAAAATATGTAATACATAAACTAGTCTATGGGACTCTAATGCATCTCAGTTGACAGTTGCAGAGAATAGAACTTTTCTCCTGAGGAAGGGACTATTAGGATATTTGTCTATTTGCTTTAAAATGTCATAAAAGCTATTAAAGTGCTTTAAAATTTCTCTTTGGCCTTTAAGCATAGCTTTTCAAGTGTATATCAAACTATGCATTTTTTCCATAGATGGCTTGTTCTTCTGAGAATTTACAAATGTCAATAATCCTGGTAGCCTAAGAAAGTGCTTCTCAAGCAGGGAATCAGAATTTCTGAGAGGACCAGGTCCAGAAATTAACACTTTAACAAGCTCCCCAGGAGTTTCCTATATTCACTGAAGTTTGGGAAGCACTGTTCTAATGATTACAAGATATATGATGCAAATAATCCGGATTTGGCTAATCTACTTATTTAGAAAAAGGATTGTTGTAAAAACAACTTTTTTCAGGTAAGATTGCTCTATGTGACCTTTCCACTGGTCAATAGCCCATCATTACTTCTTTTTTTCCCCACAAACCAGAATTTCATTTTTATATAAAACCATTTAAAATATGGTAAAAGTAATAAAAAGTATTCAAGCTTATGCTACTGTTTGTGTATATACTTTTTTCCTTTTTAAAGACTTTATTTTTAGAGCAATTTTAGGCTCACAGCAAAATTGAGCAAACGTTACAGAGATTTCCCATATACCTCTTGCCCCCACACATGCATAGCCTCTCTCATTATCAATATCTCCCACCTCAGTAGTACATTTGTTACAATTGATGAAACTACATTGACAAAGAATTATCATTTAAAGTCTATAGTATACATCAGAATTCACTCTTGGTGTTGTACATTTTATGGATTTGGACAAATGTATCTGCCATTATAATATGATACAGAGTAGTTACACTGCCCTAAAAATCTTCTTTGCTCTGCTTATTCAATCATTCTTTCTCTTAAACTCCTGGCATCCACTGATCTGTTTACTACTTCCATAGTTTTGCATCTTCCAGATGTCATATTATTGGAAACATACAGTACATATCCTTTTCAAATGGACTTCTTTCACTTAGTAATATGCATTTAAGTTTCTTCCATACCTTTTTGTGACTTGATAGCTCATTTCTTTTTTTTTTTTAGTGCTAGATAAAATTTCATTGTCTGCATGTACTGAAGTTTATTTATTTATTTACCTACTGAAGGGCATACTTGGTTGCTTCCACAGATCGACAGTTAAGAATAAAGCTGCTATAAACATCCATGTATAGATTATTGTTAGGACATAAGCTTTCAGATCCTTTGGGTTAATAACAAGGAACACAGTTGCTGGTTCATATGGTAAAAGTATGTTTAGTTTTGTAAAAACTCCCAAACTATCTTCTAAAGTGACTGTACCATTTTGCATTCCCCCAGCAATGAATGAGACTCCCTGTTGCTCCACATCCTCACCAACATTTGATGTTATCAGTGTTCTGGATTTTGGCTATTCTAATAAGGGTGTAGTGGCTTCATTAGTTTTCTTTTTTTTTGTTTTTGTTTTTTTTCCCTAGAGGTATAAGAGTTCCCCCTCTAACAGCTTCAAACCATAGGTCCCATAATCATCATACAACATTTTAGTTGATACAAATATATCCAAGTATCAATTATGTTTCATCTAAATTTATGTCTGGATACAACACAAAACCCCAAGCCCCATTATCATTTAGAAAAGAAATGCAAATTATGGCAATCTAATCTCTGCATGGCTACAAAACGTCTTCATTCTAATATTTTTATATTTACATCCTTGTTTCATGATTGTCTCAAACTTATCTTCCCTAGAAAGTTCAGTGGACATTAATAGCTACTAAAAACTCTATATTGTTAATATAGATATTTAAAGTAACAACCACTAGCCAAAATTAATTGAGCACTTCTTGTTTAGCTACATGCATTTTTAGCTGGCTCACTGTCTAAATCCAATCTCTTAATAGCTTATAAAGCAACAATAAACATAATAAACAAAACTATTGAGGGTGATGAGAGATTGAATACAAAACATTATACACAAAGGTAGCAGTGATTAGAAATATAGAAAGTACCTAAGTATTGTCTTCCTCTTTATCTGAGGCAGTTCAGGCTGCTATAACAACATAACTTAGACTGGGTAGCTTAAACAACAAAGATTTATTTCTCACAACTGTGGAGGCTTGGAAGTCCAAGTTCAAAGTGCTGCTAGATTTGGTGTCTGATGAGAAAGCACTTCTTAGTTTGTAGCTGGTTGCCTTTTCTTCCTGTATCTTCATATGGCAGAAAAGAGAGGGCTCTGGTCTCCTTTACTGTTTATAAAGGCACTAATACCATCATGGGGGCCCACCCTCATAATTTTATCTAAGTCTAATTACCTCCCCAAAGCCCCAGCTCCAAATACTATTACATTGGGGGTTAAGGTTTCAGAATAATGATTTTGGAGGGACACAAGCATTCAGTCCATAGCATTCTACCTTTGGTCCCCAAAAGGTATGCCCTTCACAAACACAAAACAGATTAATTCTACCCCAACAGTCCTAAAGGTCTTAACTAGTTTCAACATCAACCCAAATATCTAAAATCCAAAGTCTCACCTAAGTATTATCTAAATCAGATAGGAATGAAACTCGAGGTATGATTCATTCTGAGGTAAAATTCCTCTCCAGCTGTGAATCTGTGAAACCAAACAAGTTGTGTGCTTCCAAAATACAGTGGTAGGACAGTATATGATAGACATTTCCATTCAGAAAGGGAGAAAAATAAGTGGTGATGGGTTCCAAGTAAGTCCAAAACCTAGCAAGGCACATTCCATGAGATTGTGAGGTTCTAGAATAATCCTCTTTGGTTTGATGCTCTGCCCTCCAGGCCCACTGGGGTAACAAAATTACCCCAGGTATAAATGGGGGGCTGTAACTCTTTATAGGGACCCCTTTCACTCTCTGGCTCTGCTGGGCAGGGGTCATACCTCCATGGCTCTGTTGGTGAAGGTTATTCTGCTAAGGCTCTGGGTGACCTTGCCTCCATGACTCCTATGGCTTGAGGAAGAAAGGTTTTTGTTGAAAGCTATCTGGTCTCTTGAAATTGAGGCGGTGGCCTTGATTATTTCTGAATCTTCTTTGAAGGCACTCTTCCCTTTAATTGAAGAATATGCAAGTTCACATCTGAAGAGCTTTGTCATGCTGTATAGTCTAAGTCCAACATTCTTACCCTTTCTTCATTAAATTCCATCTCAGTGTCCTTTAGTTCAAGCTGGTAGTATTCATGCTGGTGTGGCTGATTATGTTCACACTCATACCAATACACATCAAATGTTTGCTTGGTTACACCTTAGCATTTCCATCAAAATACATTTTCTTTCTTTCTTTCTTTCTTTCTTTCTTACTTTCTTTCTTTCAATATGGAATGGTTGATAGTTTTCCAAATCTTTAAGTTATGGGATTATTATTATTATTATTATTATTTTTTAATTTATTTATTTATTTATTTGTGGATGTGTTGGGTCTTAGTTTCTGTGTGAGGGCTTTCTCCAGTTGTGGCAAGCGGGGGCCACTCTTCATCGCGGTGCGTGGGCCTCTCACTGTCGCGGTCTCTCCCGTTGCGGAGCACAGGCTCCAGACGCGCAGGCTCAGTAGTTGTGGCACACGGGCCTAGCCGCTCCGCGGCATGTGGGATCTTCCCGGACCGGGGCACGAACCCGTGTCCCCTGCATTGGCAGGCGGATTTCTAACCACTGCGCCACCAGGGAAGCCCCTATTATTATTATTTGCTTAAATATTTTTCTTCAATTTATTCTTCTCTTCTTGCATTTTACTATAAGCAGCCAACAGGAACCAAGCCACTCCTTCATATTTTGCTTAAAACTTTACTTAGCTAAATATCTAATTTCATTGATTGCAAATACTACCTTACTACCTTCTGCAAAACACTAGAACATGAATGCAATTCAGGCAAGTTCTTTGCCACTACATTATAAGGATGACCTTTTTTCCATTGTCCAATAACATATTTCTTATTTGTATCTGAGACCTCATCTTAATGTCCTTTACTGTTCATATTTATACCAACATTCTTTACTTGATTATTTATGTTTTCTTTAAGAAAATGGAAAATTTATCTACAACTCTCCTCTTTCCTTTTTTTCAGCTCTCACCAGAATCACTATTAGCAGCAATTTCATGGCAATGTTGGCTTTTTCTGGCATGTACTCCCAAATTCTTTCAGCTTCTACCCATTACCCAGTTCCAAAGCTACTTCCCTGTTTCAGGTATTTGTTACAACAGTGCTGTGCTTCTGATACCAATTACTTTCTTAGTCAGTTCAGGCTGTTATAACACAATGCCACAAACTGGGTGGCATAAACAACAAATATTTATTTCTCATATTTCTGGAGGCTGGGAAGTCCAAGATCAAGGAGCTGGAAATCTGGTGTTAAGTGAGAGCCCTCTTCCTGGTTTGCAGATGGCCAATATCATGCTCTGTCCTCAGACGGTAGAGAAAATGAGAGCTCTGAACTCCTCCTCTTATAAACAATTAATCCCATTATAAGGTCTCTGCCTTCTCTAAACCTAATCACATCTAGAAGACCCCACCTCCAAATGTTATCAAATTTGGTATTAGGACTTCAACATAAAAATGTGGGAGTGGGTAGATAATAACACTCTTCCTGCTTTGTAATCTCATTCAAAACTCAAATTTTTGAGAATAAATCCTTTGCAATAGGCAGAATATTATAATTCCTCCCCAATTATGCTCATGTTCTTAATCCCCCAAACCACTGGATATGTTAGTTTACATGGCAAGAGGGACTTTGTAGATGAAATTAGGTTAAGAACATAAAGATGAGGCTATTATCTGGGATTACTACGTGGACAAAATTTATTCAAATGGGTCCTTAAAAATAAATACAATTTTGGCTGTTGCCAGAGGGAGGTGTGATCCCTCTTCTTTTGCTTTTGTTCCTTTTAAACATGGTAAAATGGAAGTCAGGGAGCCTGATTCCTCCAGCTCCATTTTTCTTTCTCAAGATTGCTTTGGCTCTTTGGGGTCTTTTGTGTCTCCATGTAAATTTAACATTTTTTGTTCTAGTTCTGTGAAAAATGCCATTGGTAATTTGATACAGATTGCACTGAATCCATAGGTTGCCTTGGGTAGTATAGTCATTTTGACAATATTGATTTTTCCAGTCCAAAAGAATGGTATATCTTTCCATCTGTTTGTGTCATCTTCAATTTCTTTCATCATTGTCTTATAGTTTCCAGAGTACAGGACTTTTGCTTCTTTGGGTAGGTTATTTTATTCTTTTTGACGCAGTGGTAAATGTTATTGTTTCCTTAATTTCTCTTTCTGATACTTCATTGTTAGTGTATAGCAATGCAAGAGATTTCTGTGTATTAATTTTGTATCCTGCAACTTTACTGAATTTATTGATGACCTCTAGTAGTTTTCAGACTATACTACAAAGATATAGTAATCAAAAGAGTATGGTATTGGCACAACAACAGATATATAGATCAATGGAACATGATAGAAAGCCTAGAAATAAACCCACACACCTATGGTCAATTAATCTATGACAAAGAAGGAAAGAATATACAATGGAGAAAAGACAGTCTCTTCAATAAGTGGTGTGAAGAAAAATAGACAGCTATATGTAAAAGAATGAAATTAGAACATTCTCGAACACCATTTAAAAAATAAACTCAAAATGAATTAAAGACCTAAATTTAAAACCAGATACTATAAAACTCCTAGAGGAAAACATAGGCAGAACACTCTCTGACATAAATTGCAGCAGTATTTTTTATTTTGATCTGTCTCTTAGAGTAATGGATATAAGAGCAAAAATAAACAAATGGGACCTAATTAAACTCAAAAGCTTTTGCACAGCAAAGGAAATCATAAAGAAAATTAAAAGACAACCTACAACCTACAGAATGGGAGAAAATATGTGCAAACTGTGTTACAAACAAGTGATTAATCTCTAAAATATAAAAACAGCTCATACTGCTCAATATCAAAAAAGCAAACCACCTAATCAAAAAATGGACAGAAAAATCTAAATGGACATTTTTCCAAAGAAGACAAACTGATGGCCAAAAGCACATGAAAAGATACTCAACATTGCTAATTATTAGAGAAATGAAAATCAAAACTAATATATATATATATATATATATATATATATATATATATATATAACTGAATCACTTTGCCATACTTTGTTGTACACCTGAAACTAACACAACATTCTAAATCAACTATACTTCAATACAATTTTTTTTAGATATTAAAAATGGTAAAAAGGAGCCAAAAACACATATACAAAAACATATGGGGGACTTCCCTGGTGACCCAGTGTTTGAGACTTTTTGCCTTCCAATGCGGTGGGGTGGGGGAGTGTGGGTTCAATCCCTCATTGGGGAACTAAGATCCCACATGTCTCGTGGCTGAAAAACCAAAACATAAAACAGAAGCAATATTGTAACATATTCCACATCAAAAAAGTTGGTCCACATCAAAAATAATTGGTCCACATCAAAAAAAAAAAAAAAAACATATGGGATTTAACAATAGAGTGCTTAGTGTGAATTTATAGCTGAAAATATCTACAATAAAAAAGTCAATCTCAAATCCATAACCTAACTTACCTGTTTAAGAAACTAGAAATTAACAAGTTGAACCAAAAACAAGCAAAGGAAGGACAAAAAAATCAAGATTAGTGAGAAAATAAGCAAAACAGGGAATAAAAAACATTAGAGTAAATCCACAAAAATATGGATAGTTCTCTGACAAAGCAACAAAGTTGACAAAACTTTACAGAAACTGAAAAGCAAAAGACAGAAGAATCAAATTCTCATAATCAGGCATAAAACCACCAAATTTAAAGAGATAGATTATACGGGAATATTATAAACAATAGTATATTAAAAATTTACTTGACTTAGATGAAATAGACAAATTATTAAAAAGACACAAATAACACAAACTAACTAAAGAGAATTATAAACAAAAAGTATACTCCAAAAAAGATGTTTAAAAAAAAAAGCAATGAAAATAACAACAACAAATAAAAGTAAAGAGATTGAATAATAATTAATAGCTTGCCATAAAGAAAAACATAGGGCTAGATGACTTCATTGGTGACTTCTACAAAATATTTTTAAAAGTTAATGCTAAATCTTCAAAAATGATTCCAAATATGGAATAGAAGAGAATACTTTCAAACACATTCTATAAAGCCAGTGTTACTCAGTTACCAAAATTAGACAAAGACATCACAAGAAAACAACATTGAAGACCAATATTTCTTATGAATACAAATGAAAAATATACCCAACAAAATATTAGTGCACTGAGGGCAGTAACATATAAAAATGATTACTATATACCATGACAGAGGAGTATTTATTCCCTAAAAGAAAAATAGGTTTTACATCCAAAAATCAATGTAACATACAATGTAATTAGAAGTAAAGGACAAAAAAAACACATGGTCATTTCAACAAAAGCAGAAAAAAAATTGAAATATCTTCCTTTTTTATATAAACTCTCAATAAATTAAGTATAAGGGAGTTCCCACAATCTGATGGAGAAAAATCTACCAAAAAACTCATGACAAATATTATACTTAATGTTGAAAATCTGAAGCCTTCTTACTGTGTTCAGGAACAAAACAAGAATGTATGCTCTCACTACTTCTAATCCACATTTTACTGTAGGCTCTAGACTGAACAATTGGGCAAGATAATACATATAAAGCATTTAAGCTGAAAACAAAAGAAAACAAAACAAAAAAAACTACTTGCAGATGACATGATCTTCTATATTAAAAAACCCAATAAATCCAGTAAAATGTATGTGAACAAATAAAAAGTTAAACAAGTTAACTGGGTACAAATTAATATATAAAAAACTATTGTGCTCCTTACTATAGCAGTGAAGTATCAGAAAATGAAATTAATAAATCAACTCCATTTACCATGGTATCAAAAAGAAGAAAATTCTTGGGAATAAATATAATCGAAGAATTCTAAAAATTACACTATAAAAATTACAAAAGATTTGTTTTTATTAATTAATTTCTTTGTTTTGGTTTTTTGGGGGGCTGCGTTGGGTCTTCATTGCTGTGTGCGGGTTTTCTCTAGTTGTGGCGAGTGGAGGCTACTCTTCTTTGCAGTGTGCGGACTTATTGTCATGGCTTCTCTTGTTGCAGAGCATCGGCTCTAGAGCACAGGCTCAGTAGTTGTGGCACACGGGCTTAGTTTCTCCGCGGCATGTGGCATCTTCCCAGACCAGGGCTCGAACTCGTGTCCCCTGCATTGGCAGGTGGATTCTTAACCACTGCGCCACCAGGGAAGACCCTACAAAAGATTTTTGCAAGAAAGTAAAGAAAACAAGAATGGAAAGACATACCATGTTTATGGATCAGAGAACTTAATATTGTTAAAGTACTCCTCAAATTGATCTAAAGACTCAACATATTGACTATTAAAATCCCAGTTAGCTTTTATCAGCACTTGACAAGTTGATCCTAAGACTCATAGAGGAATTCATATTGAAACTTATTAAATATTCAAGGGATTCAAAATAATCAAATGATCATAAAAGTTAGAAATAATTTGGAGGATTTTCACGTTCCAATTTTAAAACTTACTACAAAGCTGTGTTAATGATGTCAATGTGGTACTGTCACAAGTTTTACATTCAGATCAATGGAAGAGAATTGACAGTTCACAAACAAACCCTAATATTTACAATTTTAACAAGAATATCAAAATAATTTAATAAGCAAGAGCAATTTTTTCAACCAAAAATTATAAAACAACAGGCAATTAATATGCCAAAAAGTGAAGTTGAGCTCCTTCCTCACAGCATACATAAACTTTAAATCAAAATGGGCCATATATCAAGATTCTTAGAAGAAAATATAAGAATAATTCTTTGTGACACTCGGTTAGGCAAAACTTTCTTTGATATGACAGTCAAAGCACAAGCAGGAAAAAAAAAATTAGATTTCACCATAATTAAAAAACGTTTGTGCTTCAAAAGATACCATTAAGGAAGTGAAAAGATAAATCATAGTACTGAAGAAAATATTTGTAAATCACATATCTGATAAAGGGCTTGTATCCAGAATATACAAATAACCATTATAATGCAATAATAAAAGAACAAATATCCAAATTATAAAATGGGCAAAACGTCTGAATAGACATTTCTCCAAAGAAGATTTAAAACTGGCCAATTAAACACATAAAAAAATGCTAGACATCATTATTCATTAGGGAATGTAAATCCAAATTACAATGAGATACCACTTCACGCACACAAGTATGACTATAACAATACAAATTTTAACAATGGATAATAACAAGTGTTGACAAGGATGTGAAAAAATTAGAAACTTCATATGTTGCTGGTGGCAATGTAAATGGTACAGTCACTGGGAAGTAGTATGGCAGTTCCCTGCAAAAATTGAACAAAAAGTTACTATATGATGCAGAAATTACACTCTTGGATATAAAACCAAGAAAATTGGACACCTATGTATACACTGACTTTTACATAAATGTTCAAACAGCACTATGTACAATAGTCAGATGTAGAAACAAAGCAAACTGCCATCAACTAATGAATAAATAAATGAAATGGCTTATATTCATATAATGGAATATAATTTAGCCATAAAAAGGAACAAAATACTGATATATACTAAAACATGGATGAATCTTGAAAATATTATGCTAAGGAAAATAAATCAGTCACAAACAAACAACCACAATTGTATAATTCCATTTATATGAAATATCCAGAATAGACCAATCTGTAGAGACAAAGTAGATTAGTAGTTGCTAAGGCTAGGGGAAGACTCTAGGGGGAAATGGCAAATGACTGCTAATGGTTATAGGTTTTCTTTTTTGCTGATAAAAAACATTCTAATATTGATTATGCTGATGGCACAACTCTGTGAATATACCAAAATCTAATGAAATGCATTTTTTAAATGTGCAAATCATATAGTATGTGTATTGTTTCTGAACATAACTATTAACAAAGAAAACTAATAAAGATTTTGGTATGTGGAAGTGGGATACTGTTCTACTAAATACATAAAAATGTAAAAGTGGTTGAGAAATTAAGTAATGGGAAGAGCTTGGAAGAATTTGAATGAGCCTGATAGAAGAAAATCTGGATTGCCTTGAACAAAGTATTAATAAGAATATGAATGTCAATGACTCTATTAGTTAGGTCTCAGGCAGAAAAATGAAAGAAAATGATCCATTTTATACAATTAGAGACAGTTAGTGCAGTTCTGTCCTACAATTATAAAGAAAGAATAACTTTCATGTGATGAATTTGAATATTTAGCTGAGAAATTTTCCTTGCAAAATGTTGAAAGTGTGGCTTACTTTATTCGTGTGCCTTATAGCAAAATGTGTGAAGAGAGGTGCAAACTTAAGGAATAACTGTTAAATAAAAGTTATTTAAGACTTGGAAAATCATCAGTATATTCTGATTGTAAAAGATTCTAAAATTAAGAGATACACTGTCAGGAAAGAGTGCTTTAGACAAAAGGCTGAGGACTTGGCTCTACAATATTTTGTTAACTTCTTAGAAAGAACAAAGTTCAGAATATTTAGTTACAAAGTCTCTTTGAAGAGATCAAGGGCATGACTCAAAGATTTTCCCCAATCAAATGAGAAAGCATGTCAAAATCATAAAGTTATCAGCTATCTTTGCAAAAGTATAAGAGAGAAAGAGTGAGAGGGAGAGGGAGAGCAAAAGAGAGAGCAGAGAGAGAAAGAGAGAGAGAATGAATGAATGAATGAATGAATGAATTACCTAAGAAAAAATTGTAGACTAATGTCCTGTCTAGGTGAGTGAATCTCTGCAAGACTTACAAGTTTCATGAAAATATTGTATCTTCAGAAACACATCCAGCTTAGAAGGAAAGTGAGAATATAAGAAAGAAATGAAGCCTGTTGGACTCCCCCAAATTCTATTGCAAGGAAATCGGCTGATAAAACTATTCAGTTGCACCATGTGATACATTTCATAAAATAGAAAGGATGACTGAGAGGCTGGAACTACCAGCCTAGATAAGACAGCTGCAAGCCCAGAGAATGGAATCAAAAACACAAAGGATTTTTTCCAGACTTTGAAACCTAAAGGATTTTGCCTGGCTGGATTTCAAAATTGCTTTTTACAGGTGACTTATTTCTTCCTTGGACTTATTCCTTCCTTCCTTTGTTCTTTCTAAGAAATTAACAAAAAGTTAACAATTAACAATAAGTCACTTATTTTCTCCCCTTTGGAACAAGACCGTTTATAACAGTTATGCTTTTCCCAGCATTGTATTTTGGGAGCAGATAATATATTTCCTTAGTTTAGGGGTTCAAGAGGAAAAGGAATTGTGCTCCTGGATGGATTATATACAGCATCTTGCCAATACCTAATTTTTATCATTTAAATGACAATGTTTAGAACTTTTGAGCTAATAAGCTTAGTATGAGATTTTGGATGTTGGGTTGACACTATAAAGGGATGAAACTCTTGTAGGCCTCAAAATGTGGTGAATGTATTTTGTATGTGGGAATGCATGTTGAGGGCAAAATATAGACTATGGTACATAGAAAAATGACCACCAAGTTATTCACTTCCTATCCCTATAACCTGTGAACTGCTGCTTTACTTAGCAAAAACACTTTTGTGGATGTGATTAAAATTAAAGACTGTGAGATGAAGTAATTGTCTTGAACTATTTGGGTGATCCCAATTTAATCATGTGAATCTGTAAAAGTGGAGATGATTTCCCTTTTCTCAATTTGATAAGATTTTTTTTTTACTGAAGTAAAAATTGCATGCATATATTATAATTGTACTATTTCATGAGTTGTTTTTAGTTGATATTGTTGACTGGAAAGAATACGCAATGTGAGAGTTGTGAGTTAAGTTTTTTGCAGGGAAAAATGAGGCTATTGCCTGGGAGACAGCATTTCAGAAAGCTCTGAGAAACTTTTCCAAAGGGGTGGGGGGAAGATCAGTGTACATGTGATTTTGGTGAAGGGGGAGTACAAGCAATCAAGCACATATTTTTGCAAAAGTTTGCTGCTAGTCTTGTGAAGGTTACTGCTAGTCACAAGGAGCAGACATCACCATGAAGGATTTTAGTGCTTTTCTAGATATGAGGAGATACAAGAGTTGTGCTCATAAAATCTTCTCCTGAAAATATCTAACTATCTAAAGATCTGTTCTGCCAGTTTTACCCAGAGCACAAAGTGCCTCATTCCTGATCTCCTCCCTAAACTCCTTTCCGGGGGTGTTGAAGGTCAGCAGCTGCAGCAGCTAATAATTTAGTCTTTATAGAGGTATATGGAAAGTGCTAATTTGTCGTTGGTAGGACCCGCTCATGGCCATAAATTCGACCATGGTTTGGGAAGCATTTCATGACCATTTTGTCCCATGATGCTAGGAATGCTCTTTCGCAGGTCTGGCAAAGATTTTGTTGATAGACCACTCAATGTGCTATTACTGGACTAGACCTTACTAACAGTAACCAAAAGTTCCTGGGCCACCAGTCTTACTAGTCTGTTATGGTCCAGGAAAAATTTCCTCTTGTTGTATCTTCCCATATCTTGAGTGCCACTATTACAGTCATTGATCTCACAGAGAACTCTACATTTTTGTCAGAGGCTCAGTCACACATCTTGTAATGCAAGAAACAACAATCTTGTAAAACAGGCAAAATACAAATAACAGCTAGCAGTATTATTAAAGTCATAAGTATGAATTAAGCCAAGAGCTTCCATTAGGTGTGGCCCAGTATAACCCTAGGTCGTCTGACTTAGTCTGTTCTGTACCAATCCTTATCTTTCAGGGAAATTATATAATGGCACTGTCCATAAAACTCCCAGCCCAATTTCCTAGTGTTACTAGGCTGGTTATTCTCAGTATAATTTAATTGTTCCCAAAATAAAAGGGGGGCCTTAAAATTCAAATGACCATAGCCTTGTGTTAACCACATAAATCTATCCCATAATTATGGGAGGTTTCCTTCTAATAAGTGAGAGATTACAGTGTTTGATTGAGAGTGAGCTCATTGTTCTGACTGAGCTTGAGTAATGCTAAAATAAAATTCATATTTATGGCCAGGGTCAGAGCAGGTATTATTAATTGGCTAGGTGAGGGGATCCCACATAGTAATATCAATTGTGGCCTGAACAGGACTATAATTTCTTTCTTCTAAATAAATTTCCTAAGGGCCAACTAATTAGAGCCTTAGAGTGGAGAAATCCACCAAGGTAATCCAGAAGTACTAGACACAGGTAACTGGCCACAAACACAAAAGTTGTATTGATTTTTAAAACTAGCATATTATCATGCCCATGATAGAAAACATTTGATTCATATGGAAATGTCCAAGAAGCAAAGAAATAATCATACAAGTCAGGTCTAGGATCTTGGGCCAGCTGTCTACTTCTGATGTCATCTGCTGATCCTGGTATGACTGTAGTTTCTCCTCTGTTTGAGCATTGTTTTAAGGTGAGTTGGAGGTCAGCTGTCCTCTCTATAGGCTAGAACAATGCAGGTGCCCTTTGTAAGTGGAAATTAATCCAAGAGTTAATTCCCTTCAATTTCACTGTACTTGAGCTAGTTAAGAGTACCTGATAAGGGTCTTTCTATCTAGGTTGAGGATAGTCTTTTAAATTATGTCTTTTCCAGTATCCATAATCCCCTGGTTGAAGACTGTGGGCATCTGATCATCATTCAAAGAGAGATTACTGAGATAAGCTTCAGTAACAAACTTAGAGTGCCCTTTTAATAATTCAATTAAACTTTACATTAATAACAGAGTTGTGATCAAGATGGTGGAGGAGTAGGACATGAAGCTCACCTTCTCCCACAGAAACATTAAAAATCCATCTACAAGTAGAATGATTCATGCAGAACAGTTACTGAACACTAACAGAAGACCTCAGACTTCCAAAAAGTCAAGTAAACCTCCACATAACTGGGTTGGACAAAAGAAAAAAGAAAAAGAAGGAATCTGGGTGGGGCCTGTGTTCCAGGGAGGGAGATGTGAAGGAGGAAAGGTTCCTGCACCCAGGGAAGTCTCCTCACTGGCAGAGCAGGAAGATCAGACTGGATGTAGGGGGAGCCTCAGAGCCTAGGAGGAGAGTGCAGCAACTGGTTTGTGGAAGGCAAAATAGTGAGCAACATTCACAGAAGGTCAGCACTTCTGCCCTGCACTCCCCAGCCTGAGACACTTGGGTGAGGGCTAGGTGCTAAAGCTTATGCTTCAGAGGTCAGACCCAGGGAGGAGATTGGGGTTGGCTGTGCAGAAACAGCCTGAAGAAGCTAGGCTGTGGCAGCTGAGGGTATACTCAGAAGAAGCATGGGCCCACCAGAGAGGCAAGGCACCATTACTCAGGAGTGCATGAGGAGAGGGGTAGGATGACCATAAGCGATTCTTTCCCTGTGAGTGCTCCCAGGCAACAGGACACTACCTACAGTAGCTCCAAGGGTGGGTGTTTGCTGCCCCTGCCTTCGGGGGCTCCAGAGGCAGACACTGGCCAAGGCTAAGAGACCTATGAGCATGTGGCAAGCCTTGTCCCCACTGTCCCAGGAGGGGTGGAGAGAGCTGCCCATAGAAGACCCTCAAGCAGGTACCAGGAACTGCCCCAACTGTTTCAGGAGTGCACAAGGGTCACTGTACCAGCACACCAAATATCAAGGGGATAACTGCCAGCACACACTGAGGAAAGAGGCAGCAAGCATCCAAATTAAAAGCAGCCGCTTGATTCCCGAAAACAGGGTGGAATAGGACTTAAGCTCACCACCTCTCACGAAAACACCAAAATCACAACTAACTGCTGAACAACTATTGGAAAAAAGACTGGAACTTACCAAGAAAGATATTTTACATTCAAAGACAAAGAAGAAGCCACAACGAGGTTGCTGAAGGGACTCTTTTGTGACATAATCAAATCCGATCCTGGCCGGATGGGTGACCAAAAAACCGGAAAATAATTATATCACAGAAGTTCTCCCACAAGAGTGAGAGTCCTGAGCCCCACATCAGGCTCCCCAGCCTGAGGATCTTTCATTGGAAGGAGGAATCCCCAAAGCATTTGGCTTTGAAGGCCAATGGAGCTTGAGTGCAGGAGCTCAATGGGACAGGGGAAAACAGAGACTCCATTCCTGGAGGTCATACAAAAGTTATAACATACACTGGGACACAGAATAAAGCAATAACTCATAGGATCCGTGACTGGACCTACCTATGAGTCGTGGAGGGTTTCCTGGGGAGGCGGGCATCAGCTGTGGCTCACTGAGGGGGCAAGGACCTTGGTAGCAGAGGCCTCAGAGAATGTTAATCAGCATGAGCCCCCCAGAGGTCGCCATTTTGGCATCAAGACCTGGCCCAATAGACAACAGGTCTCAGTTCTGGAACGTCTCAGGCCAAACAACCACCAAGATAGGAACTCAGTCCCACCCATCAGCAGACAGGGTGCCTAAAGACATACTAAACTCACAGCCACCTATAAACATACTCTTGACATGGACCTGACCACCAAACAGACAAGACCCAGCTCTACCCACCAGTGGGCAGACAGCAGTCCCTCCCACCAAGAAGCCTCCACAAGCCTCAGCACCAACCTCACTCACCAGAAGTCAGACACCAGAAGCAAGAGGAGCTGCAATCCTCCAGCCAGCAGAAAGGAGTCCACTAACACAGAAAGTTAGACAAAATGACATGGCAGAGAAATATGTTTCAGACATAGGAACAAGATGAAAACCCACAAGAACAACTAAATGAAGAGGATATAGGCAAGCTACCTGAAAAAGAATATGGAGTAACAATAGTAAAGATGATCCAAGATCATGGAAAAAGAATGGAAGCACAGACATAGAGTTGCATGAGATGTTTAACAAAGAGCTAGAAGATTTAAAGAGCAAACAAACAAAGATAAACAACACAATAAGTGGAATGAAAAATACAATAGAAGGAATCAATAGCAGAATAACTGAGGCAGAAGAATGAATAAGTGAGCTGAAGACAGAATGGTGGAAATCACTGCCATGGAAAAGAACAAAGAAAAAAAGAATGAAAAGAAATGAGGAGAGCCTCAGAGACATCTAGGACAACATTAAGTGCAACAACTTTCTCATTATAAGTGTTGCAAAAGGAGAACAGAGACAGAACGGGCCTGAGAAAACATTTGAAGAGATTATAGACAGAAACTCCTCTAACATGAGAAAGGAAACATTCATTCAATTTCAGGAAGTGCAAACAGTCCAATACAACATAAACCCAAGGAGGAACACACCAACACATATGTTAATCAAACTGAAAAGAAATTAAAGACAAAGAAAAAATATTAAAAGTAACAGGGGAAAAGCAACAAATAACACACAAGGGAACCTCAATAGGTTATCAGCTGATTTTTCAGTACAAACTCTGCAGGCCAGAATGGAGTGACATGATATATTTAAACTGATGAAAGGGAAAAACCTACAACCAATAATACTATACCTGGCAAGTCTCTCATTCAGATTCGACGGAGAAATCAAAAGTTTTACAGACAAGAAAAAGTTAAGAGAATTTAGCACCATCAAATGAGTGTTACAACAAACCCTAAAGGAACTTCTCTATGTGGAAAAGAGGAGGCCAAAACTAGAATCAAGAAAATTACAAACTGGGAAGCTCAACAGTAAAGAGAAACATAAAGTAAAGGTAGGAAATTATCCACACACAAATATGGTATCAAAACCAGCAATCATGAGAAGAGGAGAGTACAAATGCAGAATATTGGAAATGCATTTGAAATCAAGAGATCAGAAAGTTGAATAATCGCATATATATAGAGACTGTTATACCAAAACCTCATGGGAACCACAAACCAAAAAAAAACTACAATAGACACACACACATAAATGAAAAAGCAATCCAAACACATCACTAAATACAGTTATCAAATCACGAGAAAGGAACAAATGATGAAGGGAAGACAAAAGACCTTCAAAAACAAATTGGAAACAATTAACAAAATGGCAATAAGAACATTCATATTGATAATTACTTTCAATGTAAATGGATTAAATGCTCCAAGCAAACGACACAGACTGGCTTAATGGATAAAAAAACAAGACCCACATATATCCGGTCTACAAGAGACCAAATTCAGATCTAGGGACACATAAAGACTGAGGGTGAGGGGATGGAAAAAGGTATTCCATGCAAACGGAAATCAAAAGAAAGCTGGGGTAGCAATACTCATATCACACAAAATAGACTTCAAAATAAAGAATGTTACAAGAGGCAAAGAAGGACAATAAATAATGATCAAAGGATCAATCCAAGAAGATATAGCAATTGTAATGAGCAGAGCAGAAATAAATGAAATAGAGATGAAGAAAACACTAGCAAAGATCAATGAAATTAAAGCTGGTTCTTTAAGAAGATAAACAAAATTGATAAACCTTTAACCAGACTCACCATGAAAAAAAGGGGAGAGGGTTCAAATCAATCAAATTAGAAATGAAAACGGAGATGTTAAAATGGACACCACAGAAATACAAAGGACCATAAGAGATTACTACAAACAACTGTATGCCAATAAAATGGACAAATTAGAAGGAATGGACAAATTATTAGAAAGATACAACCTCCCAAGAATGAACAAGGAAGAAATAGAATTTATGAAGAGACCAATCACAAGTACTGAAATTGAAACATTGATTAAAAGTATTCCAACAAACAAAAGTCCAGGACGAGATGGCTTTACAGGCGAATTCTATCACATATATAGAGAAGGGTTAACACCTACACTTCTGAAACTCTTTTAAAAAATTGCATAGGAAGTAACACACCTGAGCTCATTCTACGAGGACAACATCACCCTGATAGCAGAACCATGAGGTTTTGATATAGCAGTCACAATATATACAAGATTGTTTCAAGTTGCTGAATTCTTAATTTCAAATTCGTTTCCAGTATTCTGCATTTGTACTCTCCTCCTCTCATGACTACTGATTTTTGCTAATTTGGGCCACAAATTAAGCTGCAGTAAATTTATGAAAAGTGAAATCATATCAAGCATCTTTTCCGACCACACGGTATGGGATTAGAAATCAATTACAGGGGAAAAAATGTAAAAAACACAAAGAAGGGAAATCCTTGGAGGTGCAGTGGTTAGGATTCCTCACTTTCAATAATGAGGGCATGCATTCAATACCTGATAGGGGAATTAGGATTCCACAAGCTACGTGGGGCAGACAAAAAAAAAAAAAAAAAAAAAAAAAAAGGCTAAACAATATGTTACTAAACCACCAATGGATTACTGAAGAAATAAAAGAGGAAATAAATAAAGACCTAGAGACAAATGACAATGAAAACATAATGGTCCAAGTCCTTTGGGACACAGCAAAAACAGTTCTAAGGAGGAAGTTTTTAGCAATACAATCTTACTTCAGGAAACAAGAAATATCTCAAACAACATAACGGTACACCTAAAGCAACTAGAGAAAGAAGAATGAACAAAGCCCAAAGTTAGTAGAAGGAAGGAAATCATAGAGATCAGACCAGAGATAACTGAAATAGAGATGAAGAGAGCAATAGCAAAAATCAATGAAACTAAAAGCTGGTTCTTTGAGAAGATAAACAAAACTGATAAAACTTTAGCCAGACTCATCAAAAAAAAAAAAAAAAAGAGGGAGAGGGTTCAAATCAAAAAAATTAGAAATTAGAAACAAGTTACAACAGAAAACACAGAAATATAAAATATCATAAGAGACTACTACAAACAACTATATGCTGAAAAATGGAGAACATAGAAGAAATGAACAAATTTGTATGTAGAAAGGTACAATTTTCCAAGACAATACCATAAAAAATATAGAAAATATGAACAGATCATTCACAAGTACTGAAATTGAAACAGAGATTTAAAAACTTACAATAAGCAAAAGTCCAGGACTAGATGGCTTCACAGGCGAATTCTATCAAACAGTTAGAGAAAAGATAACATATATTCTTTGGAAAATATTCCAAAAAATTGCAGAAGAAGGAACATTCCCAAGCTCATTCTATGAGGCCACCATCATCCTGATACCAAAAACCAGAGAAAGATATCCCACTAAAAAAGAAAATTACAGGCCAATATCACTGATAAACATAGATGCAAAAGTTTGCAACAAAATACTAACAAACCGAATTTAGCAACATATTAGAAAGATCATACACCTTGATCAAGTGGGATTTATCCCAGGGATGCAAGGAATCTTCAATACACGGAAATCAATAAATGTTATACAACACATTAACAAACTGAAAAATAAAAAAAAAACCCACAAATGATTATCTCAATAGATGCAGAAAAACTTTTGACAAATTTCAAAACTGATTTATGAAAAAAACTCTCCAGAAAGTGAACTTAGAGAAATCCTTCCTCAACATAATAAAGGCCATGTAAGAGAAACCTACAGCTAACATACTCAATGGTGAAAAGCTGAAAGCATTTCCTCTAAGATCAGGAAAAAAACAAGGGTGTCCACTATTGCCACTTTTATTCAACATAGTTTTGGAAGTCCTAGCCAAAACTATTGGAGAAGAAAAAGAAAAAAAAAAGAGGAATCCAAATTGGAAAAGAAGTTTTAAAATGTCTGTGTTTGCAGATGACCTGATACAATACGTAGAAAATCCTAAAGATGCTACCAGAAAATTACTAGATCTCATCAATGAATATGGTGAAATTGCAGGATATAAAATTAACACACAGAAATCCCTTGCATTCCTACATACTAGCAACAAAAGATCAGAAGGAAAGATTACGGAAACGATACCATTTACTATTGCATCAAAAATAATAAATACCTAGGAATACACATACTTAAGGAGGCAAAAAGCAGTACTCAGAAAACTATAAGATGCTGATGAAAGAAATAAAAGATGACACAAATAGATGGAGAGATATACCATGTTTTTGGATTGGAAGAATCAATATTTTGAAAATGACTATACTACTCAAAGCAATCTACAGATTCAATGCAATCCCTATTAGATTACCAATGGTATTTTTCACAGAAATAGAACAAAAATTGTTACAACTTGTATGGAAACAAGAAAGACCCTGAATAGCCAAAGTAATCTTGAGAAAGGAAAATGGACCTGCAGGAATCAGGTTCCCTGACTTTGGACAATACTAAAAAGCTACTGTCATCAAAACAGTATGGCACTGGCACAGAAACAAAAATATAGATCACTGGAATGGAATAGAAAGTCCATAGATAAACCCACGTAAATATAGTGACCTAATCTATGACAAAGGAGGCAAGATATACAATGGAGAAAAGACAGTCTCTTCAATAAGTGGTGCTGGGAAAACTGGACAGCTACATGTAAAAGAATGAAAACAGAACACACCAAAACACCATACACAAAATAAACTCAAAATGAATTAGAGGCCTAAATATAAGGCTGGATACTATAAAACTTTTAGAGGAAAACATATGGAAGACACTCCCTGACATAAATCGCAGGAAGATCTTTATTGATCCACCTCCTAGAGTAATGAAAATAAAAACAAAAATAAACAAATGGGACTTAGTTAAACTTAAAAGATTTGCAC
Organism: Balaenoptera acutorostrata; assembly: GCF_949987535.1. Lineage (NCBI taxonomy): Eukaryota > Metazoa > Chordata > Mammalia > Artiodactyla > Balaenopteridae > Balaenoptera > Balaenoptera acutorostrata. The sequence goes on from NC_080085.1 coordinate 70,255,671, forward strand.
AGCAAAGGAAACCATAAACAAGATGAAAAGACAACCATCAGAATGGGAGAAAATATTTGCAAATGAAGCCACTGACAAGGGATTAGTCTGCAAAATATACAAACAGCTCATGCAGGTCAATATAGAAAAAAACAAACAACCCAATAAAAAATGGGCAGAAGATCTAAATAGACATTTCTCCAAAGAACACATACAGATGGTTAAAAAGCATGTGAAAAGATGCACAATATCACTAATAATTAGAGAAATGCAAATCAAACCTACAATTAGATATCACAACACCGTCAGAATGGCCATCATCAAAAAATCTACAAACAATAAATGCTGGAGATTGTGTAGAGAAAAGGGGACATTCCTACACTGTTTGTGGGAATGCAAACTTCTAGAGCCACCACTATGAAAAACAGTATGGAGGTTCCTTAAAAAATGAAAACAGAGCTACCATATGATCCAACAATTCCACTCCTGGACATATATCTGGAGAAAACCATAATTCGAAAAGATACATGTACCACAATGTTCATTGCAGCACTAGTCACAATAGCCATGACATAGAAACAACCTAAATGTCCATCAAGAGAGGAATGAATAAAGAAAATGTGGTACATATATACAATGGAATATTGCTCTTCTATAAAAAAGAACCAAATAATGCCATTTGTAGCAACATGGATGGACCTAGAGATCTTCATACTGAATGAAGTAAGTCAGATAAAGAAAAACGAATGTCATGTGATATTGCTTACATATGGAATCTTAAAAAAAGGCTACAAATGAACTTATCTAAAAAACCAAAATAGGGATAACAGATGTAGAAATGAACTTATGGTTACTGGGGGGTTGGGGGAGGGATAAATTGGAAGATTGGGATTGACACCGACACACTAGTATATATAAAATAGATAACTAATAAGGACCTACTGTATAACACAGGGAACTATACTCCATATTCTGTAATAGCATATATTGAAAATAATCTAAAAAAGAGTGTATATATGTATTTGCATAACAGATTCACTTTGCTGTATACCTGAAACTAACACAACATTGTAAATCAATTATACACCAAGAAAAGTTTTTAAAGAAGAATTAGAATATTTAAAGCTTTTATTTTACCTTAACTTATCCCTTCCTTAATGTTCTTCTTTTTTTCATGTAGATCCACGTTTATGAACTATATTATTTTTCTTCTCTCTAAATAATTTCTTTCAACATTTCTTACAAAGAAGGTCAAATGGCAACAAAACCCCTCAATTTTTGTTTGCCTGAAAAAGTCTTTATTCTTCCTTTACTATTGATGGATAATTTCATAAGGTACAGATATATACGTTGTTGTGTATTTTTTTCTCTCTCAACACATAAAATATTTTCCTCCTGTTTCTTCTTGATTGCATGGTTTCTGAGGAGAAGTTGGATGGAATTCTTGTCTTTATTCCTCTACGGGTAAGGTGATTTTATATTCCCACCGCTGGCTTACTTCAGCATTATTTATTTATCTTTTAGTTTCTGTAATTTAAAGATAATACACCTAGGTACAGGTAATTTGGGGAGGGAGGGATTCATTCTGTTTATTGCTATCTGAGCTTCCTGGATCTGTAATTTGGTGTCTGACATTAACATTGGGAACTTCTAGGTCCTTATTGTTTCAAATATTTTTTCTGCTTTCTTTCTCTGTTTCTTCCCCTTCCAGTATGCCAATACATGTGTGTTACACCTCGTGTAGTAGTTACACAGTCCATGGAGAGACTGTTCTATCAGTCTTTGTTCTCTTTACTTTACTATTTTGAGGATTCTCTTAATACATATTCCAGCTCAGAGATTCTTTCCTCAGCTGCGTCGAGTCTACTAATATTCCCGTCAAAGAAATTCTTCATTTCAGTGTTTCTTTTTTAATTCCTAGCATTTCTTTAATGTTTTTTAAGGGACTTCCCTTTCTCTACTTATGTTGCCCATCTGTTTCTGCATGTTGTCTGTATAATTGTTAGAGTTCTTAAGATTATAATTGGAATCTCAATTCCAAACATCACTACCATGTCTGATTCTGATGTTTACTCTCTTCAAATTGTGGGATTTTTTTTTGCATTTTGTTATGGCTTTTAATTATTTCTTGGTGGACAGACATAAATCTATATCAGTAATCTGATAGTGTTAACAAATTAGCTATAGTATAAAGGCTAAAGGGAAAGAGTGTTAAAGATAACAATAGCTACTATAATTTATTAACAAATACACAATATAGAAAGAGGTAAATTGTGACATCAAAATATAAAAGGAGGAGTAAAATGGTATAGTGTTTTCTGTGATGGAAGTTATGTTGTTATCAGCTTAAAATGGACTATTTTACCTATGAGGTGTTTTATGTAGGCCTCATGTTAACTCAAAAGCAATAACCCAGAGGTTGTGTCCTCCCCAGCCTCAGAGACCTGTCTACCTGGTGCTGTAGCAAGCCACGTGGCTGACAGGGTCTTGGTCCTCCGGCCGGGTGTCAGGCCTGAGCCTCTGTGGTGGAAGAGCCAAGTTCAAGACATTGGTGCACTACTGAGCTCCCAGGCCCATGTAATATCAATCAGTGAGAGGTCTTCCAGAGACCTCTGTCTCAATGCTAAGACCCAGCTCCTCTCAATGACGAGCAAGCTCCAGTGATGGACACCCCATGACTAACAACTAAGGGAACAGGAACACAGCCCAAACCTTTAGCAGAGAGGCAGCCTAAAATCATAGTAAGTTCACAGACACCCCAAAACACACCGTCAGACATGGTCCTGACCAGGAGAAAGACAAGATCCAGCCACATCCACCAGAACACAGGAGCGAGTCCCCTCCATGAGGAAGCCTACACAACCCACTACCCACTAGGGGCAGACATGGAAAACAATGGGAACTATGAACCTGCAGCCTGTGAAAAGGAGACCCCAAACACAGTAAGTTAAGGAAAATGAGAAGACAGAGAAATACACAACAGATGAAGGAACAAGGTAAAAACCCACCAGAACAAACAAGTGAAGAGAAAATAGGCAGTCTACATGAAAAAGAATTCAGAGTATTGATAGTAAAAATGATAGTAAAGATGATCCAATATCTTGGAAATAGAATATAGAAAATAAAAGAAATGTTTAACAAGGACCTAGAACAAGGAAAAAGCAAAAAAAAAAAATGATGAACAACACATTAAATGAAATTTAAAATTCTCTAGAAGGAATCAATAGCAGAAAAACTGAAGCAGAAGAACGGAGAAGTGACCTGGAAGATAAAATAGTGGAAATAACTACCACAGAGCAGAATAAAGAAAAAAAATGATAAGAATTGAGGACAGCCTCAGAGACCTCTGGGACAACATTAAACGCAACGACATTCAAATTATAGGGGTCCCAGAAGAAGACAAGAAGAAGAAAGGGACTGAGAAAACATTTGAAGAGATTATGGTTGAAAAGGTCCCTAATTTGGAAAGGAAATAGTCAATAAAGACCAGGAAGCATAGAGAGTCACATGCAGAATAAATCCAAGACATATATTAATCAAACAATCAAAAATTAGATACAAAGAAAAAAAAATTAAAAGCAACAAGGGAAAAGCAACAAAAGACATACAAGGGAATCCCTATAAGGTAAACAGCTGAACTTTCAGCAGAAACATGGCAAGCCACAAGGGAGTGGCAGGACATATTTAAAGTGATGAAAGGGAAAAATGTACAACCAAGATTACTCTACCCAGCAAGTATATCATTCAGGTTTGAGAGAAAAATCAAAACCTTTACAGAAAAGAAAAATATATGAGAATGCAGCACCAGCAAACCACCTTTACAACGAATGCTAAAGGAACTTCTCTAGGCAGGAAACACAAGAGAAGGAAAAGATCTACAATAAACAACCCAAAACAATTAAGAAAATGGTAATAAGAACATACATATCGATAATTACCATAAATGTAAATGGATTAAATGCTCGAAGCAAAAGACATAGACTGTCTGCTTGGATACAGAAACAAGATCAGTATTTATGCTGTCTACAAGAGACCCACTTCAGACCAAGGACACATACAGACTGAAAGTGAAGGGATGGAAAAAGATATTCCATGCAAATGGAAATCAAAAGAAAGCTGGAGTAGCAATTTTCATAGCAGACAAAATAGACTTTAAAATGAAGAGTATTACAAGAGCCAAAGAAGGACATCACATAATGATTAAGGGATCAATCCAAGAAGAAGATATAGCAATTGTAAATATTTATGCATGCAACATAGCAGCACCTCAATTCATAAGGCAAATGCTAACAGCCATAAAAGGGGAAATTGACAGTAACACAGTTATAATAGGGGACTTTAACACCCCACATTCACCAATGGACAGATCATCCAAAATGAATATAAATAAGGAAACACAAGCTTAAATGACACATGAGACCAGGTAGACTTAATTGATATTTACAGGACATTCCATCCAAAAACAACAGAATACACTTTCTTCTCAAGTGCTCATGGAATATTCTCCAGGATAGATCATATCTTGGGTGGCCAATAAAGCCTTGGCAAATTAAAAAAAAATTGAAATCATGTCAAGTATCTTTTCTGACCACAATGCTATGAGACTTTATAACAATTATAGGGAAAAAATTGTAAAAAAATACGAACACATGGATGCTAAACAATACACTGATAGATAATCAAGAGATCACTGAAGAAATCAAAGAGGAAATCAAAAAATACTTAGAAACAAATGGCAATGAAAACACGACCAACCAAAACCTATGGGATACAGAAAAGCAGTTCTAAGAGTGAAGTTTATAGCAATGCAATCCTACCTCAAGAAACAAGAAAAATCTGAAATAAACACCCTAACCTTACACATAATGCAATTAGAGAAAGAAGAACAGCATAACCCAGAGTTAGCTGAAGGAAAGAAATCATTAAAAAAACTGATCAGAAGTAAATGAAAAATACATGAAGGAAACAATAACAAACATCAAGAAAACTAAAAGCTGGTTCTTTGAGAAGGTAAACAAAATTGATAAACCATTAGCCAGACTCATCAAGAAAAAAGTGAGAAGACTCAAATCAGTAGAATTAGGAATGGAAAAGGAGACATAACCACTGACACTGCAGAAATACAAAGGATCATGAGACATTACTACAAGCAACTATATGCCAATAAATGGACAACCTGGAAGAAATGGACAAATTTTTAGAAAAGCACAACCTTCTGAGACTGAACCAGGAAGAAATAGAAAATATAAACAGACCAATCTCAAGCACTGAAATTGAAACTGTGATTAAAAATCTTCCAACAATGCAATCCCTATCAAACTACCACTGGCATTTTTCACAGAACTAGAACAAAAAATTTCACAATTTGTATGGAAACACAAAAGACCCCGAATAGCCAAAGCAATCTTGAGAACGAAAAATGGAGCTGGGGGAATCAGGCTCCCTGACTTCAGACTATATTACAAAGCTTCAGTAATCAAGACAGTTTGGTATTGGCACAAAAACAGAAATATAGATCAATGGAACAGGATAGAAAGCCCAGAGATAAACCCACACACATATGGTCAACTTATCTTTGATAAAGGAGGCAAGCATATACAGTGGAGAAAAGACAGCCTCTTCAATAAGTGGTGCTGGGAAAATTGGACAGGAACATGTAAAAGTATGAAATTAGAACACTCCCTGACACCATGCACAAAAATAAACTCAAAATGGATTAAAGACCTAAGTGTAAGGGCAGACACTATCAAACTCTTAGAGGAAAACATAGGCAGAACACTCTATGACATACATCACAGCAAGATTCTTTTTGACCCAGCTCCCAGAGAAATGGAAATAAGAACACAAATAAACAAATGGGACCTAATGAAACTGAAAAGCTTTTGCACAGCAAAGGAAACCATAAACAAGACCAAAAGACAACCCTCAGAATGGGAGAAAATATTTGCAAATGAAGCAACTGACAAAGGATTAATCTCCAAGATTTACAAGCAGCTCATGCAGCTCAATAACAAAAAAACGAACAACCCAATCCAAAAATGGGCAGAAGATCTAAATAGACATTTCTCCAAAGAAGATATACAGATGGCCTACAGACACATGAAAGAATGCTCAACGTCATTAATCATTAGAGAAATGCAAATCAAAACTACAATGAGATATCATCTCACACCGGTCAGAATGGCCATCATCAAAAAATCTAGAAACAATAAATGCTGGAGAGGGTGTGGAGGAAAGGGAACACTCTTGCACGGTTGGTGAGAATGTAAATTGATACAGCCACTATGGAGAACAGTATGGAGGTTCCTTAAAAAACTACAAATAGAACTACCATACGACTCAGGAATCCCACTACTGGGCATATACCCTGAGAAAACCATAGGTCAAAAAGAGTCATGTACCAAAATGTTCATTGCAGCTCTATTTACAATAGCCAGGACATGGAAGCAACCTAAATGTCCATCGACAGATGAATGGATAAAGAAGATGTGGCACATATATACAATGGAATATTACTCAGCCATAAAAAGAAATGAAATGGAGGTATTTGTAATGAGGTGGATGGAGTTAGAGTCTGTCATACAGAGTGAAGTAAGTCAGAAAGAGAAAAACAAATACAGTATGCTAACACATATATATGGAATCTAAGGGAAAAAAAAAAAAAAGGCCATGAAGAACCTAGTGGCAAGACGGGAATAAAGGCACAGACCTACTAGAGAATGGACTTGAGGATATGGGGAGGGGGTGGGGTGAGATGTGACAGGGTAAGAGAGTGTCATGGACATATATACACTACCAAATGTAAAATAGATAGCTAGTGGGAAGCAGCCGTATAGCGCAGGGAGATCAGCTCGGTGCTTTGTGACCACCTAGAGGGGTGGGATGGGGAGGGTGGGAGGGAGGGAGATGCAAGAGGGAAGAGAAATGGGAACATATTGTATATGTATAACAGATTCACTTTGTTATAAAGCAGATGCTAACACACTATTGTAAGGCAATTATACTTCAATAAAGATGTTTGAAAAAAAAATAAAAAAAATAAAATAAAAAATAAAAATCTTCCAACAAACAAAAGCCCAGGACCAGGTGGCTTCACAGACGAATTCTCTCAAACATTTAGAGAAGAGCTAACACCTATCCTTCTCAAACTCTTCCAAAATATAGCAGAGGGAGGAAAATTCCCGAAATCATTTGACAAGGCCACCATCACCCTGATACCAAAACCAGACAAAGATGTCACAAAGAAAGAAAACTACAGGCCAATACCACTGATGACCATACATGCAGAAATTCTCAACAAAATACTAGCAAACAGAATCCAACAGCACATTAAAAGGATCATAAAACATGATCAAGTGAGGTTTATCCCATGGATGCAAGGAGTCTTCAACATACACAAATCAATCAATGTGATGCATCATATTAACAAATTGAATGAGAAGACCATATGATAATCTCAATAGATACAGATAAAGCTTTTGACAAAATTTAACACCCATTTATGATAAAAACTCTCTGGAAAGTATGCATATTCTATTACTTTAACATAATAAAGGACATACATGACAAACTCACAGCCAACATCGTTCTCAGTGGTGAAAAACTGAAACATTTCCAGTAAGATCAGGAACAAGATAAGTTTGCCCACTCTCACCACTATTATTCAACATAGTTTTGGAAGTTTTAGCCACAGCAATCAGAGAAGAAAAGGAAATAAAAGAGATCTAAATCGGAAAAGAAGTAAAATTGTCACTGTTTGCATATGACACGATACTATACATGGAGAATCCTAAAGATGCTATCAGAAAACTACTAGAACTAATGAATGAATTTGGTAAAGTAGCAGGATACAAAATTAATGCACAGAAATCTCTTGCATTCCTATACACTAATGATGAAAAATCTGAAAGAGAGATTAAGGAAGCAATCCTATTTACCATTGCAACAAAAAACAATCAAATACTTAGGAATAAACCTATCCAAGGTGACAAAAGACCTGTATCCAGAAAACTATAAGACACTTATGAAAGAAATTAGAGATCATACAAAGAGATGGAGAGATATACGATGTTCTTGGATTGGAAGAATCAACATTGTGAAAATGACTATACTACCCAAAGCAATCTCCAGATTTAATGCAATCCCTATCAAAGAACCAATGGCATTTTCACAGAACTAGAACACAAAATTACACGATTTGTATGGAAACACAAAAGACCCCGAATAGCCAGAGCAATCTTGAGAAAGAAAAAACGAGTTGGAGGAATCAGGCTCCCGGACTTCAGACTATCGTACAAAGCTACAGTCATCAAGACAGTATGGTACTGGCACAAAAACAGAAATATAGATCAAAGGAACCGGATAGAAAGCCCAGAGATAAACCAATGCATGTATGGTCACCTTATCTTTGATAAAGGAGACCAGAATAAACAATGGAGAAAAGACAGCCTCTTCAATAAGTGGTGCTAGGAAAACTCAACAGCTACATGTAAAAGAAGGCAATTAGAACATCCCTAACATGATACACAAAAATACACTCAAAATGGATTAAAGACCTAAATGTAAGGCCAGACATTCTAAAACCCTTAGAGGAAAACATAGGCAGAACACTCTATTAAATGAGTCACAGCAAGATCCTTTTTGACCCACCTCTTAGACAAATGGAAATAAAAGCAAAATAAACAAATGGTACCTAATGAAACTTAAAAGCTTTTGCAGGGCAAAGGGAAACTTAAACAAAACGAAAAGAAAACCCTCAGAATGGGAGGAAATATTGGCTAACAGAGCAACTAACAAAGGATTAATCTCCAAAATATACAGACAGATCATGCAGCTCAATATCAAAAAACCAAACAACCCAATCTAAAAATGGGCTGAAGTTCTAAATAGACATTTCTCCAAAGAATTTATACAGATGGCCAGCAAACAAATGAAAGGATGCTCAACATCACTAATTATTCAGGAAATGCAAATCAAAACTACAATGAGGTATCACCTCACAACGGTCAGAATGGCCATAATCAAAAAATCTACAAACAATAAATGCTGGATGGGGTGTGGAGCAAACAGAACCCACTTGCACTGTTAGTGGGAATATAAATTGATACAGCTTCTCTGGAGAACAATGTGGAGGTTCCTGAGAAAACTAAAAGTAGAACTACCATACAATCCAGCAATCCCACTACTGGGCACATACCACGAGAAAACCATAATTCAAAAATGAGTCATGTACCACAATGTTCATTGCAGCACTATTTACAATAGTCAGGACATGGAAGCAACCTAAGTGTTCCTCGACAGACGAATGGATAAAGAAGATGTGGCACATATGTATAATTGAATATTACTCCACCATTAAAAGAAACGAAAATGAGTTATTTGTTGTGAGGTGGATGGACCTTGAGTCTGTCATACAGAGTGAAGTAAGTCAGAAAGAGAAAAACAAATACAGTATGCTAACACATACATGGAATCTAAAAAAAAAAAAAAAAAGGTTCTGACGGACTTAGAGGCAGGACAGGAATAAAGACACAGATGTAGAAAATGGACTTGAGGACACGGAAAGGGGAAAGGGTAAGCTGGGACGAAGTGAAAGAGTGGCATTGTCATATATACACTACCAAATATAAAATAGATAGCTAGTGGGAAGCAGCCGCATAGCACAAGGAGATCAGCTCTGTGCTTTGTGACCACCTATAGGGGTCGATAGGGAGGGTGGGAAGGAGACACAAGAGGGAGGGGATATGGGGTTATATGTATACATAAAGCTGATTCACTTTGTTATACAGCAGAAACTTACACAATATTGTAAAGTAATTATACTCCAATAAAGATGTTAAAAAAAAAGAAAAGCAATAATCCCGAGTAGATTCACAAATGATAAAAAAATAGAACATATCCACATAGAAATTTACCAATTTACAAACATATGCAGAAACCAAGGGTGAGAGAAATGGAAATACAAAACAAAAAGAAAGCTATATAGGCATAACTCAGAAATATAATGGGTTCAGTTCCAGAATACCAAGTTGAAGTGCATACTGCAGTAAAGAAAATCACACATTTTTTTGTTTTCCCAGTGCATACACAAATATGCTTATACTATACTGTAGTCTATTGTGTGTAGTAGCATTATGTCTAAAAATAAATATATACGTACATTACTTTAAACATGCAAAACAAAAAAAAAACACATTACAATGGAAACTTCAAAGGTCACTGCTCACAAATCACCAAAACAAATATAACAATAATAAAGTTTGTAATATTTTGGGAAATACCAAAATGTGACACCAAGTCATGAAATGAACAAATGCTGTTTGACAAATGACTCCATTAGACTACCTCCATGCATGGTTGCCGCAAACTTTCAATTTGTAAACGTTTCTGTAAATAAGATGGCATTAGTAAGTTCTTACTTATCAACAATTACTCCATATGTAAGTGGATTGAATTCATCAACCAAAAGGCACAGCATTGCTGGATAGGTTTTCTTTTTAAAGACCCAATCATATGATGCCTACAAAAGACTGAATTCAAAGAAAACAAAACAAAACAAAACATACAATGAAAAGACTGAATTCAGATTTATGTGCACACAGAGGTTCAAAGTGAAGGGCTGGAAAAATATATTCCATGAATGTGGAAAACAAAACAAAGTGGGGGTAAGTTTATTTGCATCAAATAATTAAAATAGACAAACTAAAAATGGTAAAAGAAAAAAAAAGACAAAGAATGTCATTAGATAATGATAATGGGGTCAAGTTAATTCATCAAGAAGCTATAACAATCATAAATATATACTCACACAACATTAGTGACACATATATCATATACGTGACATATAAAGGAATTGCTGACATATCTGAAAGGACAACTAGACAACAATACAACAATAGTAAGGGATACCCTCTTTCAGCAATGGATAGTTTATCCAGAAAGAAAATAAACAAGAAACTTTGGACTTGAACCATACAAATATTAGACCAAATGGACCTAACAGATATTTATAGAACATTCCTCTCAAAAACAGAAAAACACCAATTCTTATTAAGTGCACACAAATTATTCTGCAGGATATATAGTAAAACAAAACAAAAAACAAATTTTTGGCAAATGTAGGAAGATTGCAATAATACCAAGTATCTTCTCCAACCACAATGGTATCAACTAGATATCAATAAGAGGAAAGCTGAAAATTTTACAAGTATATGGAAACTAAACAATACAGTAATGAATAACAAATGGGTAAAAGAAGAAATCAAAGAGGAAATAAAAAAGTATCTCAAAACACAAAATTAAAACAACAAAATAATCTAAACTTATGGAATGCTGCAAAAGTTCTGAGAGGAAACTTTATAATGATAAATGCTTATATTAAGAAAATATAAATATCTCAAATAAACAGGTTAACCTTACACTTGAAGAAACTGAGAAGAACAAAATAAACCTAAAGTTAGCAGAAGGAAGAAAAAAAGAAGAATCAGAACAGAAATAAACAAAATATAGACCAGAAAAATAATGGAAAAGGTCAATGAAACTAAGAACTCTTACTTTGAAAGAAAATAAAATTGACATTTAGCTAGATAATCTAAAGAGAGAGAAAAGATAAATAGCTAACAAATTAGAAAACCTAAAAAACTGATAAATGCCTAGAAACATATAACTTACCAAGACTGAATCACAAAGAAACAGAAAAATTGAAACAGTCCAATAATGAGTAAGGAGATTGAATCAGTATTCAAAAAAAAATTTCAACAGAGAAAACCCCAGGACTAGATGTTTTCACTGGGGAATTCTACCAAATATTTAAAGAAGAATTAACACTGATATATCTCAATCTCTTTCAAAAATATGAAAGGGAGGGAACACTTCTATACTCATTTTATAAGACCAGTATCACCCTGTTACCAAAGCAAGAATAGGACACTACAAGGAAAGAAAACTGTAGATCAATGTATCTGATAAAAGTAGATGCAAAAATTCTCCACAAAATGTTAGCTAACTGAATTCAAGAACTCATTAAAAGGATTATAAACCATGACCAAGTCGGATTTATGCCTTCAATGGAAGAATAGTTCAAAATTTGCAAATCAATATTTGTGATATATCACATTCATAGAGTGAAAGATAAAAATTGTATGATATCTCAATAGATGCAGTAAAAGCATGTGACAAAATGCAACATTCATTCATGGTAAAAGATCACAAGACATTGGATATAGGACGAATGTACCCCAGAATCATACAGGGCATATACAACAAAACTCACAGCTAAGATCATACTCAATGCTGAAAAATGGAAAGCTTTTTCTTTAATGTCAGGAACAAAACAAGGGTGCCCACTCTCACCACTTATTCAACATAGTCTTGGAACTCTCAATATAAGCACATAGGAAAGAAAAATAAATAAAAGCCATCTTAATTGGAAAGTCAAAGTAAAATTTTCATTTATGTATGTTGTAATTTTATATACAGAGAGTCCCAAAGACTTAATCAAAAACGTGTTGGAAGTAATCACCAAATTCAGTAAAGTTGAAGAATATAAAATCAACATTCAGAAATCAGTTGCATTTGTATAAACTAACAGTGAAACATCTGCAAAGAAATGTTTTTAACATCTTTATTGGAGTATAATTGCTTTATGATGTTTTGTTAGTTTTTGCTGTATAGCAAAGTGAACCAGCTATATGTATACATATATCCCCATATCCACTCCCTCTTGCATATCCCTCCCACCCTCCCTATCCCACCCCTCTAGGTGGTCACACAGGAAATTTTAAAATGTGTTTCTTTCACAATATCATCAAAGACAATTAAATACTTAATGATAAATTTAACCAAGTAATTGAAAGTTCTGTACAATGAAAACTACAAGACTTTGATGAAAGAAATAGAAGAACATACAAATGGGAAAACATCTTGGTTCCATGGATTGGAAGAATCAGTATTGGTAAAATGTCTGTACTATCCAAGCCATGTATATATTCAATGTAATCCCTATCAAAATAGTAATGGACTTTTTCACAGAAATAGAAAAAAGCAATCCTAAAATTTGTGTTATATCACAAAAGAGGCCAAATAACCAACGCAATTCTAAGAAAGAATAAAGCTATGGGTATCACACTTCCATATTTCAAACTGTATTAAAAGCTATAGTAATCAAGAGTATAATATTGGCATAAACATATACACATAGACCAATGGAACAGAATAGAGATCCCAGAAATAAATTCCTGGATATACAGTCAACTAATAGAGAAAAGATAGTCAAGAATATTCAATGGGGAAAGTTAGTCTCTTCAACAAATTGTGTTGGGAAAACTGGATAAACACATGCTGAAAAAAAGAAAAATGGATTCCTATATTACACCACCCACAAAATTAACTCAAAAAATGCAGAGGAACGAGTGTTTCTGAACTCATTCTACTGAGACCACAATCAACCTTATATCAAAACCAGAAAAAATATATCACACAAAAAAAGAAAATGACAGACCAATATCACTGATGAACATAGATGCAAAAATCCTCAACAAAAGATTAGAAAACCAAATTCACCAATGCAGTAAAAGGATCATACACCATAATCAAGTGCCATTATTCCCAGGGATGGAAGGAAGTTTCAAAATCCACAAATCAATGTGATACACCGCATTAACAAAAAGAAGGCTAAAAATCACATGATCATCTCAATAGATGCAGGAAAAGCATTTGATACAATTCAAAATATTTCATGATAAAAACTCACAACAAAGTTCCTAAAGAGGGAACACACCTCAGCATGATACAGGCCACATACAACAAGCCCACAGCTAAGATACTCAACAGTGGAAAGCTGAAAGCATTTCCTCTAAGATCAGAAACAAGACAAGATTGCTCACTCTGGCCACTTTTATTTAACATAGTATTGGAAGTTCTTGCCAGAGCAATCTGATAAGAAAAATAAATAAAAGGAATTCAAATTGGAAAGGAAGAAGTGAAACTGTCACTATTTGAAGATTACGTGATACTGTATATAGAAAATCCTAAATATGCTACCAAAAAACTGCTAGAACTCATCAATGAATTTAGTAAAGTTGCAGGATACAAAATTAATATAGATGAATCTGTTGCATTTCTATAATTAACGACAATCTATCAGAAAGAGAAATTAAGAAAATATTCCCATTTACAATCACATCAAAAAGAATAAAATAACTGGGAATAAGTTTAACTAAAGAGGTAAAATACATGCATTCAGAAAACTATAAGACACTGATGAAAGAAATTGAAGATGACACAAAAACATGGAAAGATAGATCATGCTCATGGATGGATGAAATAATATTGTTAAAATAATTATACTCACCAGACAATCTACAGATTCAGTACAATCTCTATCAAAATATCAATGGCATTTTTCACAGAACTAGAACAAGTAATTCTAAAATTTGTATGGAAACACAAAAGACCCTGAATAGCCAAAACATTCCTAGAAAGAAGAACAAAACTGGGGGTATCATGCTCCTTGATTTCAAGCTATGATACCAAGCTGCAGTAATTAAAACAGCATAATACTGGCACAAAACCAGACAATGGAACAAAATAGAGAGCCCAGAAAAGAACCCACAGTTATATGGTCAATTAATCTATGACAAAGGAGGCAAGGATAAAAAATGAGAAAACAGAGCCTCTTCAATAAAATGTGTTGGGAAAACTGAACAGCTACATGCAAAAGAATCAAACTGGAGTACTTTTTCACACCATATAAAAAAATAAACCCAAAATGGATTAAAGACCTGAAACCATAAAATGTCTAGAATAAAATATATGCAATACATCCTTTGATATTGGACTTAGAAAAGTATTTCTTCTTTTTTCTTTTTGATATGTCTCCTCAGGCAAGGGAAATAAAGGCAAAAATAAACAAATTGGAATACATCAAGCCAAAAAGTTCTTGCACAGCAAAGAAAACTATAATCAAAATGAAAAGACTGCCTACTGAATAGGAGAAGAGATTTGCAAATGACATATTTGATAAGGGGTTAATATGCATAATACACAAAGAACTCATAAAACTCAACATTGAAAAAAAAAAATCAAAGAGCCCAATTAAAAAACGGGCAAATGACCTGAATAGACATTTTTCCAAAGAAGACATGCAGATGACCAACAGACACAGAGGGGAGGGAATTGGCAGAAAGGATATAAAGGGATGTAGAAGATTAAGAGGTACAAACTTTCAGTTACAAAATAAATCAGTCACAGTTATGAAAGTTATAGGGTGGGAATACAGTCAATAATTATGTAATATCTTTGCATGGTGACAGATGGTAACTAGACTTATCCTGGTGATCATTTTGAAATGTGTAGAAATATTCATAGTGTTGTAGGTCCATTATACTTCTAAAACAAACTAACCAACGAACAAACCCATAGAAAATGAGATCAGATTTGTAGTTACCCAAAGAAGGGAAGGAGTGGAGGGGAAATTGGATAAAAGTAGGGTAGTCAAAGGGTACAAACTCCGTTATAAGATAAATAAGTAGTAGGGTTGTAATGTACAACATGTTAAATATAATTAACACTGCTGTGTATTATATATAAAAGTGTTTAAGAGAGTAATTCCTAAGAGTTCTAACTCTTCACAAGGATTTTTTTTTCATTTCCTTAATGTTGTATCTATATGAGTTTTGAAAGTTCCCTAAACTTATTGTGCTAATAATATCATGAACTATGTAAGTCAAACCATTATGCTGCACATCTTAAAATTATACAGTGTTGTATGTCAATTATATCTCTATAAAACTGGAAGCAAAAAATAAATAGAACGCCAATAAAACTGATTTTTGTAATTAAAACATAACTTAAAATTCATTAAAGACTTAAACTTAACACCTCTACCATAAAACTCCTCAAAATTAAAATAGGAGAGAACGTCACTGACATTGGTCTTAGCAACAACTTTTTAGATATGACACCAAGAGTACAAGCAACAAAAGCAAATATTAAGTGGGACTACATCCAACTGCTTCATCCAAAAGCTTCTGCACTTCAAAGGAAAAAACAAAATAAAAAATAAAAAACTATCAAATGGGAGAAAATATTTACAAACCTTATGTCTGACAAGATGTTAATATCCAAAATATAGAAAGAACACATGTAATTCAATAATTTAAAAAAATAATAAATATAGGAAAGAGGTAGAGAAACATTTCTCCAAAGAAGACATTAAGATGGCTAACACTTACAAGAAAAGATGCTCAACATCATTATTCACTAGGGAAATGCAAATCCAAAATAATACAAACTAATAAATATAACTGAAAAGAAATAGACTCACGTATACAGAGGACAAACTACTAGAGGGGAGAGGGGTCGAGGAAGAGAAAGATAGGTGAAAGGAATTAATATCTACAAACTACTAGGTATAAAATAAATAATGTACAACACAGGGAATATAGACAATATTTTATAGTAAGTTTATATGGAGTATAATCTATAAAAAAATCCAATCACTATGCTGTGCATCTGAAACTAATACAATACTGCAAGTCAACTGTATTTCAATAAAAATTTAAAAAAAACACAACAAAAAAAACCACCATGTGATGTTACCTCAGACCTGCTAGAATAGCTATCATCAGAATGACGAGATAATTGTTGGTGAGGATGTGGAAAAAAGGGAACACTTTCAGAATGCAAATTGTCTCAGCCACTATTGAAAACTATATACAGTTTTGAAAAAAGAAATAAAACTAGAATTACCATATGATCCAACAATCCCACTCTTGCATAAATGATAAAAGGAAACAAAAACAGAATTTTGAATTATCATGTTTGAATTCTATCTGAATTCTCATGTTTATTGCAGGATTATTCACAGTAGACAAGGTATGGCAACAACCTATGTGTCCTTCAATGGATGAATATGTAAAGAAGGTTTGGTATGTATATACCATGGAATTTTATTTAGCCATGATAAAGAAAAAAATCTTGCCATTTGCAACCACACTGTTGGACCTTGAGAACATTATGCTAAGTGAAATAAGTCAGACAGAGAAAGACAAATATTGTGCAATGTCCCTTATTTGTAGAGTCTAAAAGAGCCGAACTTGTAAAACCAAAGAGTAGAATTATAATTAGCAGGGCCTGGGGTTGGGGAGAGCTGGGTGCAGGAACTAGGGAGCTGTTTAAGGGTACAACTTGCAACTAGTAGATAAGTTTGGAGATACAAAGTATATTATAATGATTACAGTCAGCAATACTGTATTATAAACTTCAAAGTTCCTAAGAGACTACATGTTAATTTTTCTCAACAAAAAAAGAAATGATAATTATGTAATGTGATAGAGGTGTTAACTAGTGCTAAGTTGGTAAGGTGATAATCATATTATGTTATATAAATGTATGTATATGTTCACTTTAAACGTATGCAATTCTATATGTCAATTATATCTTGCTATCTACAAGATGGCACTTGCCATCTACCTCTACAAGGATTAAATTATGAGTTGCTGCAGCTGCTGACCTTCAACACCACCTGAAAGTATTTCAGGGTGGAGATCAGGAATGAGGCACTCTGTGCTCTGGGAAAAACTGGCAGAACAGATCTTTAGATACTTTCAGTAGAAGATTTTATAAGCCCAATTCTTGTATGTCCTCATAACAAGAAAAACACTAAAATCCTTCATGGTGATGTCTGCTCCTCATGACTAGAAGTAACCTTCATGCGAGTAGCAGCAACCTTTTGCAAAAACTATGTGCTTGATTGCATGTACTCCACCTTCACCAAAATCACATATACACTGATCT